>NW_008350324.1:5697764-5749587 GCF_000622305.1 Nannospalax galili
CTCCCCCGCCTCCCGCCAGGTGACCAGCCGACTTGGCAGTGGGCTGGGGGCCCGCGGCGGGGGTGGGGGCGGCGCGCGGGCCCGAAGCCGGCGGTGGAGGCGGGAGGCGCCGCTGGATTCCTCCGGATTGTCAGGCCGTGTTCCCTCCCCTCCCCCAGATGGTCAAGATGGAGGGCTTGGGCAGCCCCCTGCTCCCTTGGAAAAGGGTGTGCGGGCGAGCGGCAGTCGGATTCCCAACCCCTTGAAGCCTGCCCTAGTCGGGAGGATTGCTCGGGCAGGGACCCCTAGCGCCGCGGAGACGTGAACGTCGGAGGGTCTTTGGGTTTTTGCTGGTCCTCTGAAACATGCCTCCTCCCCAGGTGGGGAAATTTGGAAGGAGGTGGGGGGAAGTTCACGCCGACCCACATTGCTCTGAATAGGGTCTGCCCGGCGTCCTCCACCATCCCCCGCCCTGGGAAGATGAAAGTTCGGGGCGAGGTGGGTGGGCAGCGGTTCCCTGTACCCCATCCCCCTTTAGACTTGGGGCCGAGGGGGCTCCTTTAGACTTCGGGCCGCCTCCCCTGAGTTGGGGGGCTCGGGACTAGCCTCTTCTCCCTCACAAGGTCTCCGGCGCGCGGGTGGTGGCCGATCCGCATTGCCGTATGCTGGCTGCCTAGCAGAAGGCACCTTTGAATAGTGGTGGGCGAGGGCCAGATTCACGAGGTGGGGTGATGGCAGGGATCGGACACGAAGTGCATTTTTTCCCCCTCAATCTCCGCCCCAGCTTCTGAAATTTCTAAGGGTGAGGAGCTGCAGCGGGGGACTTGGTGCGGGTCACGATGGCAGAAATGCGGCGCTGTCTTGCGTCCTCGCCCCTTCTTCCTTCTCTGTGACCCTAGTTTGTGGTAGGAACTGGAGGCCAGGTCCTGGCCTATCTAATGGAGCTTAACTCTGGAAGGGTGTGTGAGCGCGGGGTGGGGAGGGGTGGCGGTGTTGTTCGTATTTCACGGACTAAGAAAATGCTTAGTGTTCAAATCGAGAAACAGATGCCAGTAGACTCCATTCCATTGTAGCCGGTGTCCTTAACTTGGGGAGTGCCGCCAGAGCTTAACCAAGGGCACACTATTCCATTTCCCTTGTGCCCTGAGTCCATGTGTGTTACCTGCATTACTGTGCATCCCTAAGACCTAGGTCTGGTAGGTAAGGCCACGACCATCCATCTCTTTAAATAGTCATTCAGGACTTCGGAGGTGGATAAGGGGATTTTTCATGCATTGAGTTTTCGTTTTAGACACAGTCCATTTCCAAAGAATGTTCGTTACTGCAGAAGTTACACATGAGGATACTTCAGAGCTGCTTTTTAAGGAATTCTGCTAGCAACAGTCTTTTTTGACTTGAATCTCCCCACACTCCAGTTTCTAGTTCGAGGCATTCCAAATACTACTTAACGTGCCTATTTCAAAATAAATGGTCATTCATTTCCCCAGTCAGGTGCACTTGGGATTCTGTAACTTGCTACCCTTTTTCTTTGGTACTTAGTGAAAAAAGGAAAAAAAATTACAAATTTAAGGATGCATCCTTTTTTTTTTTTTTTTTTTTTCCACATTTTGTTCTCTTTAGGTATCAGAAAGAGAACTAAGAGATGTGTTTAACTTGTTCAAATAAAAATTGCAAGGTTTCTAAGCTGTACTCCTCTTTTTAGGCTTAAAGATTAGCTGGTAACAGAGTTTGCTCCATCAAGAATTGAGCTATCAGAGTGATTTGCATTGTTGTACTACAACCCATCTTTTCTGTACTTGATGTTTCACAAAAAATTAAAGGCAAATTTAGATTCTCCTTTGCTTTAAGTTCTTTTACCTGAAGCATAAATTGTAACCCTTATTCTTTTACAATTTGTTGTCTAATACTAGACTCAGAATATGTACTATACTTCAGTACAGAAGCTTGGTTAAGATCAACACCTGCAGAATTGCTTTCAATTTTTAGTTTTACTGGGTTATTTGTAAATCAGCTACAACTTCTAGAATCAAACTTGTTTGTGTGTCATTTAAAATAAGACTGGGAACATCGTTAAGGAAAAAAAAAAATGTAGCATTGGGGATTGGTGAGATGGCACAGTGGGTAAAGGCGCTTGCTGCCAGTCCTCAAGACCCACATGATGAAAGAAGGTATCTGACTCCTACAAGTTGTCCTCTGACTTCCAAACACCTGACAGATTCAAGTACATACACCCCCACCTTACAGTAAATAATTTTTAAAAAAAAAGTAGCTTTGGTGTTGCCATGATTTGAACTAGTAAAATATCCTTAGCTGTCTAAAAGTTTACAGCTACCTTAAGTAGCATTTCATATCTGGACACTCCTCCCCACAAACTGTACATTTAACCCAGGGGCCTTGGATATGCCAAGTCAGGGACTTTACCACTCAGCCAGTTATCCCATCTCTGACTTGGTTTTTGTATGTCAATAGAATTTTATAACTTTCTGAACAATTTTCTGCCACACACAAGTGGCTGTTTTCTTTTAGAAAAGAACAGTGAAAAGAACATTCTTAAAAGTTTGAATGTGCAGGGTGTGGTTGTTTGCGCCTTTAATCCCAGTACTCAGGAGGCAGAGGCAGGCCGGTCTCTTGAGTTTGAGGCCAGCCTGGTCTACATAGTGAGTTTTGGGGTGGGGGCTACAAGGGAGACCCGGTCTAAAAAAAAAAGGTTGACTGTAAATCCAGTTCTTATTCTTGCTTTTACCTTTTCATTATGAAGTTGTAATCACTGTATTTGTGATCAGCATTGTTCCTCTTAAATGTTTTTTCTTTTCTTTTCTTTTTTTTTTTTTTTACAGTTTTTGTTTATAATTTTCCTACTAAGTTGAGTTTCTCCTTAACTATTGTTGGGCTTTTGGTTTCCACATTTTTGCTTATATGTAGTGGTGCAATGAACATCTTCATACTAATTAGATTTTTGCTTCAGTGCAATTTTTCCCTAGAGAAAGTTCCCAGGAGTGATTTTACTAGGTCAAAGGGCTTTAGATTTTTATGGCTCTCACAAGCTGTACTGTATTATTTTTCAGAAGATTTACCAGTTTCCAGAGCTGAGAAGGTAGCTCTTTACTAGAGTGATTTTTCTGTAGTTTCTCAAATGCTGGGGGCGGGGGTCAAGGGAAAAATTGTGTTCAATCAAGTACATACATAATCAAGTGTTTTTGTTGTTAGTTACCTGGTCATTTCTATTTGAGTTTGAATTTGATTCTGAACATTTAATGAGAATATATGTGAAGATGTTTAGAAACCTGTAATTTATATTACAAATGAGGATGCATAGTTTATCCATTGTGTTGGTATTTCTGAGTGAAGTCAGAATTTCTGTTTTGGCTTTTTTTGTTATTAATGCCCTTCTTTGATTTAAAAGTGTCATTAAATGTTAGCCTATGACTAAGGTGGGTTTTTTTTTTTTTCCCTTCCTTATACATCCCAGGCTGACCTTGATCTTATTATATAGCAGAGAATGACCTTGAATTTCTTGATCCTGCCTCCACCTAGGAAATGTTGGGATTACAGGTTTATGTGATGCTGTGAATAGAACGCAGGGATTTTTTTTTACATGCTAGCCAAGCACTGTACTGAGTTACATTCTCAGCTCTGGGTTTGGGTAATCTTTACGTAATTTGGTGACACTACTAGGAATCAGTATTGGTTAATTCATATCCCTTTTCCTCTTTGGTAGGGATGGGAGTGGGTGAGACAGCATCTCAGACTGTTAATAGATTTTTCATTTTATTTATTTTTTTGCCTTTTTGAGACAGGGTCTCCCTGTAGCCCCAGCTGTCTTGGAACTCATAGAGATCCAGCCTGAGGGCTGGGATTAAAGGCCTGTGCCACCACACCTGGCTCCTTCTGGCTTTTTAAAAAATATATTATTTTTATTTACTTATTTTTATGTGTATGATTGTATTGCATGTATGTAAGTGCATCCAGATTGTGCAGTGCTCTTGGAGGTCAGAAGAGGGCATCAGATCCCTTGGAACTGGAGTTATGGACGATTGCTAGCCACCATATGGGTGCTGGGAACAGAGCCTAGGTCCTCTGCAAAAGCAGTCAGTGCTCTTAACCACTGACCCATCTCTCCAGCCCCACCTCTTGACTTTTTAAGATTTATTTATTATTTTTATTTTTTTTATGTGTATTGCCTGCATGTATGTGAGTGCACCCGCGTTGTGCAATGCCTGTCGGTGCAGTGCCAAGGAGGTCAGAGGAGGGCTTCAGATTCCCCTGGAACTGGAGTTAAGGACGGTTCATAGCTGCCATGTGGGTGCTGGGAATTGAACCTGGGTCCTCTGCAAGAGCAGTCAATGCTCTTAACCACTGAGCCATCTATCTAGCCCCTAAGATTTATTATTATTTATATGTATGTGTGTGAGCCTTGACCCTCCCCTCCCCCATTACAAAAGAGAGCATTGGCTCTCTTGGTGCTAGGAACAGAGAACCCAGGTCTTTTGCAAAGGCACTGAGCCATCTCTCTAGCCCCTGGTTTTGGCTTTTTTTGAGACAGGGTTTTCTTGGCTATGTAGCTCTGCTTGGCCTGGAACCTGCACTACATCCTCTTGCCTCTGGCTCCTTAGTGCTGGGATTACTGGCATATACCACCATGGTGGACTCCCTTACCCACTTTAAAAAAAACTGTAGCCCAGGCTGATTTTTTTTTTTTTTCCCCAGCCTCCTAGGTACATTTGGAATTGCAGGTATGTGTTCCACCATTCCCTGCACTGATCAGTTGCTTGCTCACACTGTCTGTGTCTCTGTCTGTTTCTCTGTCTCTCTCTCTCAACTCCCCCTTTCCTCTCTCCTCCCTCTGTCCTTTCCTCCCTCCTTCTCCTTTCCTTCTTTCCTCCCTTCTTTCTTTCCTGTAGCTTCAGCTGGGCTGGAGCTCCCTGTGTAGACCAAGCTGGCCTTGAACTCAGAAAGATGCACCTGCCTCTGCTTCCCGCTCAGTTTCTTAAAAAAAAAAAAAAAAAAAAAAAAAAAAAGAATTTTTTTTTTTGAGACAGGGTGTCCCTGTAGCCCCAGTTGGCCTGGATTCACTATGGAGACCAGGCTGGCCTCAAACTCACAAAGATCCACCTGCCTCTGCCTCCTGAGTGCTGGGATTAAAGGTGTGTAAGATTTTTAAAAATATTTTTGAGTTTTTGTACATTTCATATAGTAGATCTTGATCAAATTTAGACCCCCCCTCACTCATCTGTGCCCCCCCCAGCCTCCCTCCCCACTGGATTTCATGAATTCTGTCATACATGTTAAGTCCTATCCCATCAAGCATTTGTACTCACATGTCCCTTGCTGCAAGTTCATCTGCTGGAATCTAGTCAGCCTATCTAGAGTCTCTCCCTTAAAGAAGATCTGTTCTCCCTTACCCAGTAGTAATCAGTTGCCAATAGTTCTGCCAGGGTTGGGGCCTGCTGCCCCATTTCCCTTGTATGCTGGGTTTTTGCCTGCATGGGTCTTGTACATAATGTCAGCATTGCTTCAAGTTCATAGAGCAAGTGGCCTGAAAGCCTTTGTTTCCTTATGGTCATGTACCAACCCTAGCTCTTACAAACTTCCTGCTCCCTCTTCCAAAATAGTCATCCCATGAGTGAGGTTTAATATAGGAGTCCTTTCTATGGACATGTACTGTGTAGTATCTTATTCAATAAATAAATTGTGGCCTTCTGTGTGTATTTAGCACTCTGTTGTATGAGGACGCTTTGCTGGTGAGAGTTGAGGGGGTATTCATATTCTCTCTATTCCCTGTTCTGTGAGCCTTAGGTGTAGAGGTTCTACTGTAGATCTGTCACTTAGGGCTAGGCATCTCTCAGACATATATTCTGTGTGACCAGTTGTGGAACTCTATAATAGCCTTCATCTGTTGCAAAAAGAAGCTTCTTTGATGAGTGGTGAATGGTATGCTTGTCTATAATATAAGGATCTGTGTTTAGCATAGAGTAAGAAATTTCATTTGTCTAGAGATATGACAGAGATAGGTTTTTCTCTAAGATCTATGACCTATCCAACTGTATGTATTTGGTGATATGTACAGTGCCATCTATGAATTCCCTCCCATTGAAAGGGGTTTAATAAAGTCCAATTAGATAACTGATGATTATCCCTTAGCTAAAGTGTCACTATTGCACCAGTAGAGCTAGTTTGCTGTGCCAGTTGTTGTAGTTATTAGGCTTCAGAGCTGTTCTGTTGGTTTTCTCCCTTAGCAGCATGCATATTATCCTCTACAACTACAAGAGCTAGTCTTCAGGGAGGAGGTTTCCAGGACAGTTAAAGCTCAATGGCTCCAAGTCTCATATCTGAAGTATGTACTGTCTTCAGCATCAGGGTCTTACCTTCAAGTTCTGGGAGGTAATTAAGGACCATGGCAGTAGCATGTGGCATTTTGGGAGTCTCTTTGACTTCTCCAACCAAGAACTTGAAGGGAGGTTTCTTCTGTCTGGCACTATGTTCCTTGTTTATATAGCCTTTGGGTATACACACGATGGTGTACAGTACACTTGCCAGGATAGTAGGCTTGTCTGTGGTAGGCAGATGAGGCCAGAGGCAAGGTGGGGGTCTGAGTGCAGGGGATCGGGACACAGTGGGTGGGTCTGGACTAAGGGTAGTTCAGAGATCTGGGATGGAAAGAACAGGAGCTGGCCTGGGCCCAAGACTAGAAGGGAGACGGAGTGCAGGGGAAAGTGTGCAGCTTCTTAGGCTGCAGGGGAATCAAGATGCCTTTTGAAAATTATATTTTTAAATTTATTTTGTGTGTGGGGGAGGGTCAGACAACAACTTGCAGGAGTCGGCTCTCTTCTCCCTTGTAGGTTCCAGGGATTGAACCAGGTCACCACACTTGGGGGCAGGTGCCTTTACCCATTGAACCATCTTGTTGTCCCTTTTGCTTCTTAAGATGAACTCTTAAGAACCTTTTCAGCTTTGTGCCCTTCTCATTTCTTTTTCTTGGGGTGTTGCAGCTTAGAAATTGTGCTGTAGTTCATGTTTCCATTTAAATGTCAGAGACATTTCTATAAATCTGTTATCTTCTAGAAGTGCTTAAAACATTATAATCAGAACTGATCTTTGAGGATCACTGTATAAGGCAGTGGTAAGTTCTTGGGATGTATTCATGAATAAAACAGGTAATTGCTTACCTGGAGCTTAATATATATATATATATATATTTTTTTTTTTTTTGAAATGTGCTCTCATTATGAGGCCAGACGGTCAAGTGTCAACCTCTAGTTTGTTGGGATCATAGGTGTGTATCACCACACCTAGCTACAGAGTTCTTCACATTCTAATAAGAGGAGGCAGACAGCAATAAACAGGGCATTAAATTAGCAACCTATGTTCAGCATTACACAAGACTGGGATTAGAGGAAAGCAGATTAAATGCATACGGAGTTTGGGGGAGTGGAATAATTACAAATTTAAAGATTAGAGGAGCCTTTGTTGAAGTAATAGCAAAGATTTGAAGAAAGGTTAGATCTTTTAGGCATTTACTTTAAAATCTGGAGTGATTAATCTTGAACTTCTTTGTAATTTATAAAATTTAGCTCATTTTTGTCAACTCTTTTGTAGAGGTATGATTCCATTTGATTATGCTAATCTGAGGTTAGTAGAGAAGTTAATTGATGTTTAGATCATTAGGGATAAGTGTGGAAGTCTCTTAATAAAAAGAGACATGTTTTTGTCTTTCTTTTGGGCTTATATTTTATCTAATTAGTTGTCTAAGCATGTGGGGAAAATAACACTTCTTAAGATTGCTTATCTGTGACAGAAGACAGTCCTGTAGTTCCTTACTTTTTGCATTCTGAAGCCTAGTTAAACATTCATGGGATAAGTCCCAGTGTTCCTATTTTGGTTAAATGTAAACTTGTATTTTCTGTTTCTCTAGACAGTTACAGTTTACCCAGGGGATGGTAACTCATACCATAGCTATTTAAAAGGCACGTGCTTCAGATTTAGAAGAGGATCTCATTTTTTGTGTGTCCTAAATAGCTTTGGCTGTGTTAGAACTCTCTTACCATAGCAAACTGTGTGTGTGTGTGTTTTACCTTTAGAGATTTTTTCCCTTGAATTGTAAATTTCCTATTTTGACTAGATAGTATTTTGTATTTTATGGTGTTGATCATGAACAAATCTAATTTTGTAGCTATTTTATGTGATAGTAACAGCTTCAGTGGAGATATAAGTAGTTTATTAGCAAGCTTACCTGCTGCTGTAATTTTCAAAATTTAAAGTGCTTGGAGGAGGGCTGTAGCTCAGTGGTAAATTGTTTGCCTAGCATAGGTAAGATCCTAGGTTCAATCAGGGATACACTGCCTTGAAGTCACCTTAACAATACTTTAATTAAAAATCAATGACTGAGCCGGGCATGGTGGTGCATGCCTTTAATCCCAGCACTTGGGAGGCAGAGGCAGGCAGATCTCTGTGAGTTCAAAACCAGCCTGGTTTACATAGTGAGTTCCAGGCCAGCTGGGGCTACAGTCTCAAAATGACAAGAAAAGAAAAAAGAAAAAAATTCCTTCTGCATAGAAAGGCATATTTTTAAGAATATCAAGCTAGGTATGGTGGCTCATGCCAGCAATCCCAGCACTCTGGAAAGCTGAGATAGGAAATAACGGATTCAAAGCCAGCCCAGATTCAAAGTCACCTAGGTCTGATTGCCTCTGCCTCCGGAGTGCTGGGATTAAAGATGTGCAACACCACACCTGGTGGATTCTCTTTTTTAAAACTTTATTTATTTTTATGTGTTTGAGTGTTTTGCCTGCATGTAAGTGCACCACATGTGTGCAGTGCAAAAGAGGGCATTGGATCCCCTGGAACTACAGTTATGGACAGTTGGTTGCTAGCTGCCACCAGGGTCCTCTTTCAAGAGCAGCCAGTCTCTTAACCACTGAGCCATCTCTCTAGCCCCATAAGTATTCTCTTATTTATAGATGGAAAGTGTTTTTCCCCTTATATTTTGAAAAATTAAGTATTTCCAGAAAAATACAATATTGTAGAGAAGCAAAAAGTTTCAAGAACGAAATGACTTACAGTTTTGTCTTTTATTTATTTTTATTTTATGTCTGTGATTGGTTGCCTGCATGTGTATAAGTGCACCTGTGCTGTGCAGTGCCTGCGGAGGACAGAAGAGGTCATTGGATCCTCTGGAACTGGAGTTATGGATGGTTGTTAGCAAGAGCAGTATGTGCTCTTAAACTGCTAAGCCACCTATTCAGAATGGTACATATTGTTTGTATCTTTTAGGAATTGCTTTATTTTATTTAATGTGTATGAGTGTATTGCTTGCATGTGTGTAATGCATCCATGTCTGTGTAATGCCCAAGGAGGTCTGTGTAATGCCCAAGGAGGTCAGAAGAGGGTGTCAGATCCCCTACGACTAGAGTTCTGGACAGGTGTTAGCCAACATGTGGGTGTTGAGATTTGAACCCAGGTCTTCTGCAAGAGCAGCCAGTGCTTTTAGCCACTGAATCATCTCCAGTCCCAAGGAATTGTATTTTTTAAGATGATAGGATTTTGGAACGTGAACATTTATAAAGTAAAAAACAAATTTTAAACTTTTAAAGATCAAGTCACTTGCCCAAAGTAGTCTTTGTAGGTCTTTGTTATACCCTCTCCTTAAATAAACAGATACATACATAAACAAGGCTGTGGGTATAGCTCAGTAGTTGAGTGTTTGCCTAGCTTGGGTTAGGCCTGGGTTAGATCCCCAGCACCGTAAATAAAATAAAAAAGTCTAAGTTGGATCTTGCGTGTAGAGTTACAGTCTTTACTCTTCAGGATATCTTTTAAAACCTCGAGTTTGGCTTGCTAAAATAAGTCTGGTTCTTTAATCTTTTACTTTTTAAAATTAAAAAAAATTTTTTTAAACAGGGTCCCCCTGTACCCCAGCTGGCCTGGAACTCACTGTGTAGACCAGGCTGGCCTTGAACTCACAGAGATCTGCCTGCCTCTGCCTCCCAAGTACTGGGACTACAGGCGTGCACCACCATGCCTTGCCATTTTTTTATTTCGTTGTATTTTATGTATATGAGCTCCCTGCATGTGCGTAAGTGCATCTGTGTCATACAGTGCCCTAGGAGGACAGAAGAGGATGTCGGATCTCCTTGGAACTGGAGTTAGGACGATTGTTAGCTACTGTGTGGGTGCTGGGATTCAAACTCAGGTCTTCTGCAAGAACAGCCAATGCTCTTAACTTTTGAGCCATCTCTCTAGCCCTTTTTTTCTCTTTTAAAATGAATTTTTGTTATTTCTGTTTCACATGTATGAGTGTTTTGCCTATATGTACAGAAGTGTGCCCAGATATACAATTCCTGCAGAAACCAGAAGAGGGCATTGGATCCCTGGCTGGAATGGTTGTTAGCTTCTGTGTAGGTGCTGGGAACTGAACCTGGGTCCTTTGCAAGAGCAGTCAGTGCTCTTAGCCACTGAGCCATCTAAGGCAGAGTCCCATATAGCCCAGGCTGCTTTTGAACTTGATATGTAGCCAAGGATGAGATTTTTATGCACTGCTGGGCATCAAACTCAAAGCCTGGGCATGGTAGGCAAGCACTATACCAACTGAACTACATTTCTAGGCCCCTGCCTAGTTTTTTCTACTAAAATTTTTTATTTGTATTTTTAAATTGCCGGGGAATTGAAAAACAGCTTTTAAGAGGCAAACATAACAGCAATGAGAAAGCATAGTATGAGGTTCAGAGACTGAAGAGTTGCAGATAGTTATGAGACCTCAAAGAGTATACCATGCTAGGTGTGGTATTTTTGTTTTATTTTTATTTTATTTTTTAGACAGAGTCTCACTATGTAAACCAGGCTGGTCTCAAACACAGAGATCTACCTGTATCTGCTTCCTGAGTGCTGGGACTAAAAGTGTGGTGTGTACCACCATGCCCGGTCCCATGCTGGGTGTTTTGACTAATTTTATAATGCTGTGCCATAGGCCCCACGGGCATTACTGCTTTATACCAGGATGTAGTTAATGTGCTCATCATGGTGAATCATAAGGTTAAATTACTTTTACTATTTTTCACGTTGGAGGTCATGACCCATATTAGATTGCAAAATCACTTTAGTAGGTCATGACAAAACACTTGAAAAACATTTTTTGGAAACGGGGTCTCATGTAGTACTGGCTGGCCTGGAACTTCCTATGTAGACCAAGCTGGTCTCATTCACAGAGATCCACTAGCCTCTGCCAAGTGCTGGGGTTAAAAGTGTGTGCCACCATACCCAGGGACAAAATATTTTTATAAAAATGAAAAAGAATAGAAGAATGCTAAGGGTAAGAATTGTTTGATGAGGCCCGGTGTGGTGGGCGTGCCTTTAATCCCAGCACTTGGGAGACAGAGGCAGGTGGATCTCTGTGAGCTCAAGGCTAGCCTGGTCTACATAATGATTTCTAGGTCAGCTGGGGCTACAGGGAGAAGTAGTGACTGCTTTATGGCTCTGCCAGGTGGTGCAAGCATTTAATCCTAGCACTTGGGAGGCAGAGGCAGGTGGATATCTATGAGATAAGAGGCCAGCCTGGAGTGAGACCCAAAACCAAACCAAAAAGGCAGTAGCTACTGCTTTAGAGAGACTAAAAGGAGGGAGGAACATTTTGAAATTAAGTCTAGGCTAAGGTTGTCAGGTGCCCAGTTTTAAATTTGAATTTCTGTGGGCTGCAGCTAGCTATAGCTGAGTGGTAGAGTACTTGCCTTGAGTTTAGTCAGTGCTCTAAAAAGCAATTCTGATAATTGGCTGGTTTTAGTATAAATGTGTCTCATTGTATGTATCAAGCAATTTTTTTTATTTGGTATTCAGTTTAGCTGGGCATCATGTATTTATTTAAAATATTTAAAATTTATTCTTTGATATTTCATCCTTGTATATCATGTGTTTTTATCATACCCACCCCAGTTCCTCCCACTCCCCAATACATCACAGCTTATTTGACCTTATACCTCCTTCCCCTTTGGCACCAGCCCATAGCCCCCACCCCCACCCCTCTGGAATTCATATTCTTTCATTTGTGTGAAGGACTATCATGTCAGGTTAGTATCCCCAGACCTCCATCCCTCAGTGAGAGTTCATCTTGCTCAGGTCTATCAGACTATCTAGAGTCCTTCCCTTTAAAATCAGCGCTTCCTCACCCAGCAATCAGCTGCCAATAATTCTTCGACTAAGATTGGGGCCCGCTGTTCATTTCCACAGTTCTGTGCTGGGTTTTTGTCTGCTGGAGTTTGCGTGGGTCTTGTGCATGCTGACACCATTGCTGTAGGTTCAGATGAGGAGGGGCCCAGGAACCTGTAGGACTGTATTTCTGTATGGTCAATGCACCTCCTCCCTGGCTCCTACAAACTTTCTGCTCCCTCTTCTGCAGTGGTCTCAGAGCACCCACCCCCTCTTTCTTTTTGTAACTTACTGAGTCCAATAATTGCTGCCTGTTGGAATGTTGACCTTACTGACTTGATCTTATTGCTGGTCTTGTGCAGGTAACTAAGCTACAGTGAGCTCTTGAGTGCAATGACTGTATAATGCCCAGAAGACAGCATTTCATGATAACTCCTTTCCATCCTCCAGCTCTTAAAGTCTTTCTGTTCCCTCTTCCCTGATGTTCTCAGGCTGAGCACTCAAGAGTCACTTATTCTCAGCACTTGGACTATTTACAAGTCTGCATTAAGTGCTGCTCACTGTAGAAAGAAATTTCTCTGGCCAAGGTGAGAGCAACACTAATCTATGAATATAAGCATAAGTATATAGAAGGCAGTTTGAGAACATGTCATTTAGCAAAAGAACACTAGTAGGTTCTCCCCTAAGGTTTGTGACCAGGTTTGCAGTAGCATACCTTGTATATTTTTTGGCAGTGGTATTCTAAGCTAGAGATTTGTTTTACCTTCTAATAACTGAAAGTTAAATTTTCTGAGTGCAGGAGTTTTGTTCCCTTGGTCAGAGTAGGCAACAGATGTTTGAGTGGGCAAGCTACTGTTGTTGGGCTCAGTTTCTGGGTCTGGTAAAATAATGCCTTTCCTAAAAGGTACTAGAACTGGGGATGTAATTTAGTGGTAGAATGCCTGCCTAGTGTGTCCTGCTTCTTTCCCTGACTCCATAAAAAAGGTGAGTTGCATTGCCTTTATGGCTGTCCATTTAGAGAAGCTGGAAGAATTCTGGTGGATTTTAGTGCTCAATCTATTTACAAGTAAAGAAGTAAAGCCAAGGGCAATTGCAAAACCCATCATTGACTGCATAGCTGGCATCAGAATTGGGTCTACTTTTTGTTTATTCTTTTTTTCTTCTTTTGGAGGTCTAGCCCAGATCCTTCCAGGCTAAGCATATGTGCTACCATTGTATACCTGGGCCCTGATTTTTTCCTAATGCATATTTCTAATACAACCCTAGCTTGACTTGACTTCAAAATGTTTCTCCCTCCTTTTAGTGTCTCTTAAAGCTGTACCCACTTAAAAAATTATTTTTATTTTAGTGTGAGTGTATTGCCTGCATGCATGTAAGTGCATCTGTGTGGTGCAGTGCCCATGGAGGTCAGAAGATGTTGGATTCCCCTGGAAGTGGAGTTAAGACAGTGGATAGCCACCATGTGGGTGCTGGGACTGGAACCCGGGTCCTCTGCAAGAGCAGCCAAATCTCTTAACCATTGAGCTGGCTCTCCAGTCTCCCAGCTGCAACCACTTTTAACTCATTTTTTAAAAAAATTTTAAAAATTTATTATTTTTTATGTGTAAGAGTGTATTGCCTGTGTGTATGTGAGTGCACCTGTGTCATGCAATGCCATGGAGGTCAGAGAGGGCTTCGGATTCCCTTGGAACTGGAGTTAAGGATGGTTCGTAGCCCCCATGTGGGTGCTGGGAATTGAACCCAGGTCTGCAAGAGCAGTCAGTGCTCTTAACCCCTGAGCTATCTTTCTAGCCCCTACTTTTAACTCATTTTAAATCATTAGCAAGTTTCCTGATCTTGCCCATGTACTTCTTGTTGTTACTTTGTAGCCATAGGAATCATTATGTTCTCTTTGAAAGGAGAAACTTTTAGTAGTTCTTATTCCTAGCTGAATCAAATCCAGACTATTCTCTTGGCAATCTAGTCACTTTGTAGATACAGTGTACAATATTTATTCTTCAGCAAAAGATAAAGTCCGCTTGTCTTGCCATGTTGCCCTCTTAAATGTAGTCTTTGTCGGCTTAGACCAATTCTTTTTCACAGTCCTGCCTTAGGAAAAGGTAATCTCACCTGTTTTCCTGGGACTTGTAAAAGGCATGGTTTAAATGGCATCGGAGCACAGTGCTTTGGCTGCAGCAGCTTCTCCACTTACAGACCTTCAGCTTAGGGTGAATTCCGAGATAGGAGAAAAGTTATACCTAGAAAACAAGTGAGTTAACTCCACCAGCCATCAATAGATGACTTTTTGCTGCTGCCAATGGTCAGATTCAGTCACTATTACTGTCATTTTTAGCATATATACGGTTCTTGAACTCAACTGATTGTTACTGTTGTTATATTCAAGTACTGCAAGTAGTATTGACTGTGTTCCAGAAGAAAGCACTTAATAGTGCTATCAAGGACAGATTTTTATAATTTTACGTGTATGTGTGTGTGTGCTATGTGTGTGTGTGTGTGGGCCCCTATAGATACTAGAAGAAGGTGTCAAATTGCCTAGAGCTAGAGTTAAAGGCACTTCTGATCTACCTGATGTAGGTGCTAGGAACTGAACTCCACTACTCTGGAAGAACAGGAAGCCTCTCAACTGCTGAGCTACCTCTCAAGCCCCAAATGACAGATTTTGTGATTCTCCCTGTAGCCCCAACTGGCCTGGAATCCACTATGTAGACCAGGCTGCCCTCTATCTCACAGATCTGCCTGCCTCTGCCAGCTTCTGCCTCCTTAGTGTGGGGCTTAAAGGCATGTACCACCACACTGGACCAAATGACAGATTTTTAAAGAATTGTAAATAGCAGGAAAATGATTTTGGAAAGACAAATTGTTCTAGAGAACAGGGACCAAAAGAGTTACTTTTAGACAGTGGAAGATGGAGGAATTGAGGGGTGAAAGGGAAAATCTTGGAAATATACAGAGATAGGGTCTGTAGCTCTGGTTGGCCTCACACTCCTGGTAATTGTCTCATCGTCCTGTGTCGGGATGACAGGTGTGAACCACCATGTCCAGCTTTAAATACCTGCCCCCCCCCCCGCCCACTATAGATAGTCTAATATGTGCCCCTGAGCCATATCCCCAGCACCACCTAAAGGTTTTGAGAGAAGGCTAATTATAGTTAAAGTGTTGTTGCTGAAACTTTTTACCTCTATCCCAATGTATTGAGATTGCTAATTGTTCCAGTTTCTCATTAGCACTTTATGTGTTAGTTTTTATTTTAGTCATCCTGGGGTGAGGTGGAGTTGTATGTAGTAGTGTCTCATGGCTTTAAGATATTTTTTCCACAGGGTGTGGTGGCACATGCCTTTAGTCCTCAGACGGAGCTCTGTGAGTTCAAGGTCAGCTGGGGCTACAGGGAGACCCTCTCTTTAAAAAAAGATACTTTTCCCTAATGCCTAATGGCAGTGAACATCTTTTTCTGTGCTTATTTGTATATCATCTTTGGTTGCGATCACCTTGCATTGCTTTCTAGATTTAGAGCAGGGACAAATCGCTCATAAAATTTTGTGTGCTCAGTAACTGGTTAGTTATTTGTTGACTGTAGGAATGGTTTCATTGTGGGAATACAATGTTTAAACCCTTTTTCTGCATGACTTTCTGTGCCAGACCTGAGGACACAGTCATGAACATGCGAGATGAGGTCTCTCCTTTCCTTGAGCTCACATGCTAGTGTAGAAAGAGCAGAAAGTTCAAACTGCCCCAGGCACCTCATGATACAGAAGTATTTGAGGGGCTAGCACTTATGTCTTACTAAATTTGGAGTTCTTGGCCAGCTTAGGCTACGTAATGAGACTCTGACTTAAAAAGGAGCTGACAAGTTGGCTCTGCTGGTAAGGGTGCTTGCAGCTAAGCTTGGCAACCTGAGTTCAATCCCCAGAATTTACACAGTGGAAGAAATGAACAATTTGGCAAGTTGTCTTCTGATCTCCACATGCACGCTGTGGTATGTTTGCCCCCTCCCATAAACGTCAAAAAATATTTTTTTAAAAATTCCTTTAAAATGTTAAAAAATAGGAAAGGAAGTAGTCAGAATATATTTACAGATGTGATTCTGTATATGACACACACACACACACACACACACACACACACACATACATATATGGGACTCCACCTGAAAACTCTTAGGACTGAAACACTTTGAGCAAAGTGGCAGGATATAAAATTAACATACAATAATCTGTAGCTTTCCTGTATACCAATAATATGCTGAGGAAAACAGCCCCATTAACAACTGCCTTAAAAAAACCAAAACAAATTGGTTGGAATAGACCTTTTTTTTTGAGACAGTGTCTCTTGTAGCCCCAGCTGTCCTGGAACTCACTGTGTGTAGAGCAGGGTGACCTCAACTCACAAAGATCCGCCTGCCTCTGCCTCCCAAGTGCTGGGATTAAAGGCGTGCGATACCACGCCCAGCCTGTTTCCTACATTTTTAATGCTACTAACACGTTTGCACATGTCTTTAGTGTCTATGTATCTGATTATTACCATTCACAGTCAGTTATACTCGGATCCTTAGTACCTGAGTATGTATATAAAGTCATCAGGTAGATTTCACTGGTAATGTTTATCATGTCTACTATTTAACATGAAGTAAATTTTTAGAAAATAATTTTTAATAACTACATGATTAGAAAAAGCATTTCATAACAGCTTTAACATATTCAGTAACACATTCCAGAGCAAGGATACATCTCTTTCAAAGGTTGCTGTAAATTATATTTATACAATATTGAACTCAGTATAAACCCTGTAAGACATAAAATTGAATGAGTTTTTAACCTTTAAAACAGATCTCCATTTCATTTTAAAATACAGTTTCTTACAGAAAGGCTCATTGTTTTTGCTAATAACACGGAGATGTTGGCATATGAATCTCTAATCTGTATGTATCTGATTATTACTAGTCATAATCGGTTGCACTTGGATCTTTGGCACCTGTGTATGTCTATAAAGTCATCAGGAAGATTTCATTGGTAGTGTTTACCACCTCTACTAATTAACATGACATAAATTTCCATGCTTCCTCCTCAAATATAATACATTTTTAAAAATTTGTTGATTTTTTTGTTGTGTGTGTATATCACACAGAACATCCCAAACCATCTTATTCAGCTATACACCCACATCGCAGATGGCACCGTTCCATAGCCTCCCTCCCCCCACTAGAGCCTTTATACTCTGATATCCCTGCTACTGTCTGCTGTGTTGTCAGCACCCCCAGCCATTCCCCACTACTTGTCCATCTGGTGAATCTAGTCAGCCCATCTAGAGGTGTTTGATTTAGAAAGGATGGCTGGACCACTTTTATATAATTCATCTTCTCTTAGTTTAGTGTCTCATTTTTACTGGCAATATAGAGGAAGCTATTTCACTAGTGCTTGTTTTTTTCTCTGTAAAATTAAATGCTTTTTTTGTTTGTTTTTTTATTTTTTTATTTTATGTGTATAAGTGTATTGCCTGCATGTAGGTAAGTGCATCCGTGTCATGCAATGCCTGCAGAGGTCAGAAGAAGCTGTCGGATCCCCTGGAACTGGAGTTATGGACAGTTGTTAGCTGCCATGTGGGTGCTTCTGCAAGAACAACCAGTCCTCTTAACTGCTGAGCCATTTTTCCAGCCCCTTAGTTGGCTTTTTTTTTTTTTTTTTTTTGAGACAGGGTCTCCCTGTAGCCCCAGCTGGCTTGGAACTCACTAGTAGACCAGGTTGACCTTGAACTCACAGAGATCCATGTGCCTCTGCCTCCTGAGTGCTGGGATTAAAGGGATGTGCCACCACACCTGATTTAATGATTTTTTAAAAAGTGCTTAAGTTAATAACTGGCATGTATTATGTGTTGAAGTAATTTTTCTTGCTGGCCACATAGCCCATACTGGCCTTGAATTCACTGTGTAGCTCAACTTGGCATCCTCTATCCCTGAGTTACAGGTGTGTGTCTCCATTCCTGGTCAGCCTAGAATTTGTTTTGTACGTTGTTCATTCATTTAGTTCATTTAGTGACAGTTTGCCTCTGTTGGACCTGGACTGTTCCAAAGGTGAATGCTATCTCTGTTTCCAAGCTACTTTGTACAGGAAGGAAGGCAAACAGATGGTATGATCTGGTAGTACTGCAGGGGTAAGGCATGTGTCCTTTGCTGGCTTTGGAGAAAACATCAAAAAAGGGAGGGCTGGGCATCTTGGTGCATGCCATTGATCCCAGCACTTGGGAGGCAGAGGTAGGTGGATCTCTGTGAGGTCTAGACCAGCTTGGTGTCTATAGTGAGCTCCAGGCCAGCTTGGGCTATTGGGAGATCCTGTCTCAAAAAGACCAAAAAAAAATTTTTTTTTGTGTATGAGTGTCAAAGAAGCAACAAAATGTAGCAATATTTAGTTCATGGTGTTTTTTTTTAAATATTAAAAAAAATTTTATGTGTATAGCCAGGCCTGGTGATGCACACCTTTAATTCCAGCACTCCAGAGGCAGATCTCTGTGAGTTTGAGGCCAGCCTGGTCTGCATAGTGAGTTCCCAGCCAGCTTGGGCTACTTGGAGATCCCTGTCTCAAAAAGACCACCCCCCCCCAAAAAAAATATGTGTGTGTGTGTGTGTGTGTGTGTGTGTGTGTGTATATATATATGATTGTATTACTTGTATGTATGTAAGTGCACCCATGTCATGCATTGCCCACAGAGATCAGAAGGTCAGAGAGTGTGCCTGATCCCCTGGAACTGGAGTTATGGATGATTGTTAACCACCATGTGGGTGCTAAGAACCAAAGCTGGGTCCTCACAGAGATCCACCTGCCTCTGCTTCCCGAGTGCTGGTATTGTGCCACCGTGCCCGGCCACAGCCAGTGCTCTTAACCACTGAACCGTCTTTTCAGATCCTCATGGTGTGGTTTGAAGGTACTTACTGAAAGTAAGAAGACAGATTCATAAGCTTACATTGTTGAAAACCAAGGTTGAAATAAACATTAGATTTTTTTAAAAATGGAAAACATAAGTTTAAAAAAAAATTTTTTTTTTTTTGGTCTTTTTGAGACAGGGTCTCCCTGTTGTCCCAGCTGGCCTGGAACTCGCCATGTACACCAGGCTGGCCTGGAACTCAGAGATCTGCCTGCCTCTGCTGGGATTAAAGGTATGTGCCACCACGCCCAGCTTGAAAGCATCAATTTTTTAAAAAAATTATTATTTTTATGTGTATGAATGTATTGCCTGCATGCTGGGAATCGGCCAGGCTCCTCTGCAAGAGCAGCCAGTGTTCTTAACCCCTGAGCCATCTCCAGCCTTGGAAAACATCAGTTTATATAATGAACCTTGATATATATACATAATGTGTGTATATATATACACATATATACACATATATATATTCTTCAGTCAGTTGTAGCAACATCACTATGGCCAGTCTTATTTCATCTCTAATCCCTCTGTCATTACCAGTAGTAATCTTTTGAAGGGCATATTAACTTTTGAATGAGGTTTCAAGAGTGGGTAAACCACTGACCATTGAATGAACCAGTGGGAGCTACTTGAAGTTACTGTGTAGAAGCATTCTTAGGTCACAGGGGAATGTAGCTCAGTTGGTATAGAGTGCCTTAGCATTCATGAAGCCCTGGGTTTGATCTCCAGCACCACAGAAACCAGGCATGGTGGAGCATGAGAATCACAAGTTCAAGACATCTTGGCTACATAATGAGTTCAAGACTCAACTGGGCTATATCAAAAAGTAGTTGCCATGCACACTAGTAATCCCAGCACTCTGTAAGCAGAGGCAAGAGAATTAGTCCAAGTTTGAGGCCAGTGTGGTTCACGTAGTGAGTTCCAGACCAGCTTTGGCTACAGACCCCTGTCTCAAGACAAACAAAAAATGTGCTGTTCTGTATGAATTTAGGCTTCCCTGCCCACCTTAGTTTGCTGAAAAAACTAGTTTTCTTACACATTTGGGTTGTCATGGCCTATTTCCTACTGCCTTGCCATTTTACTCAGGAAGTTTTCAATAAGGTTTAGTTACAAATTAATTTCCCTTTATAATAATAAAAAGTACTGAAATTTGAAGAACAAAATGACTCACTCGCCTATGGGAATTAACTGTGAGAGCTGGGATTAGATTTCTAGGGTTTACCTAATTGCTTCTTTTCTCTGTATGGATATAAGTATGTGTGTGTATGTTCATGTGTGTGGGCACACAATGAACATACGGAGAGGACAATCTCAGGTGAGCACAGTTCTGCCGATACAGAAGGCCAAGAACACTGAATTGTTGAATAGTCTACAGTATAGTTTATGTGAAGTATGACAAGTGCTAATTTGATTTCTCTTTACAGTAAACTAAAGCTTTCAAGAAAGCAGACAGAGGGTGGGGTGGGGTGGCTGTTGATAAAGTGCTTGCATTGCAAGCAAGAGGACCCGAATTTGGATCTCCAACACCCACATGAAAAATTGGTTATGATGGCATGTGCTTGTAATGCTAGCAGCTTACTAGTTCATGTCTGTCTGTACCACTAAAGGAGATTAATTCTCCCCCAGCAACTTAACTGCCAGAAACTCCTCGGGGGGGCGGGGGAGAGGATTTATGAGCCCCTATCTTATCCATGCGTGAAAGTTGATGTGCCCAGTCTTGTGTAGGTATCCACAGCTGTTCATGAGTGCAACTGTTAAGTCATGTCCATTTCCAGGCTTTTATATTCCTTGTGCCCTCCCTTTCTGCCTAAGGGGGCCGGAAGGGGACATCAGATCCCCTGGAACTGGAGTTAAGACAAGTGTTAGCCATCATATGGGTGCTGGGAACTGAACCTGGGTCCTCTAGAAGAGCAATGAGTGCTTTTAACCCCTGAAGCATCTCTCCAGCCCTTATTTTTTTGAGGCAGGGTCTCATGTAGCCCAGGCTCTCCTTGAATTCTTTATTCTCCTGTCTCTGCCTCCTAAGTGCTGGGGGTTACAGTTGTGTATTACCATGCCCAGTTTGAACATCTTTGTGTTTATTACTGATCGTCTGTATAATTTCTTGAGGGAAATGCATATTTCCATTTTTTTGGCCACTTTTAAACTTTATGCATTATAATTTTGTTACTGAATTACAGAGTTCACACACACAATACATGTTGGCTTTTTTGTTTGTTTGTTTGAGACAGGATCTCACTACGTTACCCTGGCTGGCTTGGAACTCACTGTGCAGACCAGGCTTACCTCTTAACTCAGAGAGATCTGCCTGCCTCTGCCTCTGCCTCTGCCTCTGGAGTGCTGGGATTAAAGAAGTGTATCCCCATGCCTAACTGAATGTTGGTTCAAAAAGACATCTGCTATGTTGTCCAAGCTAATGCTAAAACTCCTGGGTTCAAGTGATCCTCTTCCCTTGGCCTCCCAAGCAGTGGGACCTACAGTCATGTATCGCTGCACTCAGCCTTTGTTTTAAATTTTAGTAAATTATTTTTTCTTGTGTTACCTGTGCTTTCGATGTCATGGTTAAGAAATCACTGCTAAATTCAAGATCATGAAGATTCCTTCCTGCTTTTTCTTTGGAGTTTTATAAGTTTGTTCTTTTAAAAAAATATTTTGTTGGGCTGGAGAGATGGCTCAGCAGTTAAGAACCGTGGTTGTTCTTACAGAAGACCCAGGTTTGAATCCCAGCACCCACATGGCAGCTGACTGTCCGTAACTCCAGTTCCAGGGGATCTGATGGCCTCTTCTGTCCTCACAGGCATTGAACGACAGGGTTTCACTTACCTAAATGCAGACAATACACTTATACACATAAAATAAAAATAATAAAAATATTTTAAAAAAAGATTTTGTTGTGGGGCTAAACAGATGGCTCAGTGGTTAAGTGTACTGGCTGCACTTTCAGAGGGCCTGAGTTTGATTCCCAGCTCCCACTTAGTGGCTAACAGCGGTTTGTAACTCTAGTTCCAGGGGATCCGAAGCCCTCTTCTGACCTCTGCGGGCATTGTATGCAATATGTGCAGACAATACGCTCATACACATAAAATAAAAATAAAATATTAAAAATATTGTCTTGCTGGAGGTGGTGGTGCACACTTTTAATTTCACTGCTCAGGAAGCAGACAGGTGGATCTCTGTGAGTTCAAGGCCAGCCTGGTCTACATGGGGAGTTTTAGGTCAGCTGGGGCTATAGGGAGACCCTGTCTCAAAAAGACCACCCCCCCGCCAAAAAAAGTTATCTTCATAGCATCATCCCCTCCCGCCCCCCCATGTGCATGAGAGGCCAGAAGAGGGCACAGAGTCCCCTGGAGCTGGTGTTATAGGTGGTTGTGAGTTGCCTAACAGAACTGAATTTGGGTTCTCTGGAAGAGCAATAAGTGCTCTTAATTGAGCCATCTCTCCAACCCCTAATTTTAATTTTTAAATTTGTTTTGACTTATTTATGTATTTTTATTTATTTAGTTTGTTATTTTATGTGTATGTGTGTATTGCCTGCAGGTTTGGAAGTGCACCCGTGCCGTGCAATGGCTAAATTGTGAAATTGGATTCCCCTCCCCCCCACCCCCAAAGACATGTTCTCATATAGCCCAAGTTGGGCTCAAACTTGCTGTGTAGCCGAGGCTGACCTTTAACTTCTGATCCTCTTGCCTCTACCTCCTTTTTGCATAGATTACAGGTGTACATCACCATGCCTGGTTTTTTGTTTGGTGCTAGGGATGGAATCCAGGGCTTAGTGCAATTGACCAGCTGTTGCCCACCTCTTCAACCTTGATTGTGAAGTTGGAAGCGTATCAGCATTTTATTCCTTGGGATGCAGTTTCTGAGAGGAAAGTATAACCTAGAAGCAAAAGCCTAGACATAGATCAGTTAGTTGCGCCTGGTTTTTCCATGGACTTTACATAACTGGGTTGGGTGGTTTGGAACGAGGTATTTAACTGATGAGGCTTATTTCCCACAACTGTGAAACAGATATGGTATTGCAAGTTAAATTCTTGACATGGTACTTGGTTTAAGTTCTGTAAATGACAAATTAGTTGGATTCCTTAAGTTTCAAGAATTTCTTTTTAAATACATTATTATTTGTGTGTGTGTGAGTTTGTGAGCATGTGTGTGCCATGGCAGAGGACAACTTTTATGAGTCAGTTCTCTTCTACCATGTTGGTCTTGGGAGTGGAACGAAGGTTGTCAAGATTGGTGGTAAGTACTTTTACATGCTGAATCTTGCTGGGTTGCAAGAATTCTTTAAAATATTTTATTTGCTTTTTTTATTTTTTTATGCGTGTGAGTGTATTGCCTGCCTGTATATAAGTGCATCCGTGTTGTGCAATACCTGTGGAGGGCAGAAGAGGGTGTCAGGTCTCTGGAGTTATGAGCAGTTTTTAGCTGCCACATGGGTGTTGGGAATTGAACCTAGGTCCTCTGTAAGAGCAGCCAGTGCTCTTAACTGCCCTCTCCAGCCGTACAAGAATTCTTTAAACTGTGTGAAACAAAGGGTTGCAAAATTACTGAAAGAAATGTAAAGTCATAACCAAGCATGGTATTGCACACTTTTAATTCCTTCACTCAGGAGGCAGAGGGAAGCTCATCTCTGCATTCAAAGCTGTCCTGGTCTACATAGTGAGTTCCAGGCCAGCTGGGGCTGCAGGGAGACCTTGTCTCAGAACACTTTTTAATTTTTATTTTTTTAATTTTATGTCTTTGCGTGTATTGCCTGTATGGAGGTAAGTGCACCCGTGTTGTGCAATGCCCATGGAGGTCAGAAGAGGTTGTCAAATCCCCTGAGTTATGGACAGTTGTTAGCTGCCATGTGGGTGCTGGGATTCGAACCTGGGTCTTCTGCAAGAACAGCTAGTGTTCTTAACCACTGAGCCATCATGTCTCCAGCCCCAGAAGATTTTTTTTTAAAATAAGTCATTTGGTATAAGCTGTTTGTTTCTGGATTAGAGAAGGTGAGGAAGGCAGCAGTTGGAGAAGCAGCAGGAATGACTGCAGAGCTAAGACCAGTGGAGCTTTGCTAGGAATGGTGATTAATAACTGGGCATTCTATACCTAAGTTGTGTTTCTTACTGAATATTTAAAATTTTAGCTTTATTGGAGGGTGTGATTACTATATTAAAATGAGATTTGAGATGTATTGTTGAACAATTCCTGATGGTTATCAGAAGTACATTTCATGTTACTGATATTATTTGTGGGAGTCAGTCCTCTGGATTCCACTGTTGCAGATTGAAAGTGTGGAATAATTGTACTTTCACTGACTATGTATAGCTTTTTTTTCTTGTCATTCCATAAATAATAATCTATCATCAGAAGTATATAGCATTTACATTTAATTGGGTATTTTATTTTACTTTGTGGGGTTTGTTTGGTTTTTGAGAGTATTTCCCTGTAGCCCCAGCTGGCTAGCTTGCTATGTAGATTAGGCTGATCTTGAAGAGCTCACAGAGATATGCCTGCCTCTGCCTGTACCTAGTATTAAAGGCATGCACCACCACACCTTGGCTAGGTATTTTAAATAATACACAAGATCTGTAGGTCATTTGCAAATATTGTACCATTTTATATAAGTGATTTGAGCATCCTTGACTTTTAGTTTCTAATAGGGTCTTGGACCCAGGTTCTCTAGGATACCAAGGGACAATGGTATTATTTATAATTTAATTCATGTGAACAGAGTCCACATTACTAGGCATTATTTGGCAGCCAGGTCAGTTTTTTTGGGTGGGGGGTGATGCTGGGAATTGAACTTAAGGCTCCACACTTGCTAGGTACGTTCTCTTCCACCAAGCTATATATTCTTCCCAGCCTGATAGCCAAGTTTTTTGTGCAATATGTTTTCTAAAGGAGAGGATTAAGAAAGAAAAGCACTTGTTGCACAATTTCTGAGCTTTGTTTGTGTGGCCTAGCCACTTAGCTTCAAACTCAGAATGCTACTGTCTCAGCTTCCCAACTGCTGGTCTTGCAGTTGTGGATCACTAGGCCTGCTGTATTAACAGATTTTGACAAAGCCACATGTTATTTAGAAGTGAAAGTGAGGTGAATGATTTAACTTTTAATTTGTTTTGTTTTTGATTTTTGAGACAGAATGTTACTAAATAGCCCTGGCTGGCCTGGAACTTGCTGTGTAGACCAGGCTGACCTCACAGAGATCTGCCTGTCTCTGCATCCCCAGTGATGGGATTAAATGCATGCAACACACACACACACACACACACACACACACACTCTCACACTCACACACTCACACACACTCTCTCTCTCTCTTCCAATTCTTTTATGTGTATGAGTGTTTTGCCTGCATGTATATAAGTACACCATGTGCATGCAATACCCATGGAGGCCAGACAAGGGTATGGAATCCTCTGGAGCTGGAGATACAGATAGTGGTTAGCCACCATGTGAGTGCTGCCGGAAACTGAATCCAGGTTCTCTTCTATCTCTCCCACCCCCCTTCCTCCTTTTCTTTTTTGAGATAAGATCTCCCTGTAGTCCCAGCCAATCTGGAGCCCTCTATGTAGACCAGGCTGTCCTCTATTTCAGTGAGATTCTCTTGCCTCTGCCTCCTAAAAGCTGAGATCAAAGGTGTGTGCTACCACACCCAGCGCAACTTTTTTGCATTTTTAATTTATATTTATTGTGTATGTACATAACTCATGTTTATGTGTATGTATATATGTAGTTACATACATACATATTCATGCGATGGCACATATACAGAGAGATGAGGGGACAGCTTTCAAGAACATACTCTTTTTTTGAGACAGGGTCTCCCTGAAGCCCTAGCTGGCCTGGAACTCATTATGTAGACCAGACTGGCCTCAATCTCACAGAGATTTGCCTGCTTCTGCCTCCTGAGTGCTGGGATTAAAGATGTGGGCTACCATACCTGACTCAGTAGCTCTTTCTATTTGTGATCACTTAACTTTTGGAGAAAGTTTATTATTAATCTGTCCAGCTTTGGAGACTGAGTCTGGCTTTGTGGCCCTGGCTGACCCATTAACTATGTACCAGACTGCCTTTGCCTCCCGTGTTCCAGAATTGTAGGTGTCCCCACCATACCTTGCTTTTAAAAAGATTGCTGTTTTGTGTTTAGTGTAAATTCTGTCTTCTAATAGGCTTTTTGGGGGGAGTTTGTTTGGGAGACAGGTCTTACTATGTATTCCAGGCTGACCTTAAGCTCACATCATCCTCCTGCCTCATCCTCTCAAGTGCTGGGTTATGAGGGTTGATCACCAAACCCAGCCAGGCTAACTACTTTTCTTTCATTGATCTGGTTTTGATAAAGTTCACATCTTTTTTTCCCCCTCTGTATGGTGATCCATCTCCCTGGCTTGCTTCTCTGGCCAACACAACACATAGTCACTTAAATTTGCTGTGCACTTAGTATTAGATGGCCCTTTTCTCACAGACAACTTGGCCTTTGAGTAGAATTATAAGGTTATATTTTAAACTTGAAAATACCTTTAAACTTATGTAGCCTGTTGAATTTAATGAAAATATTTAACTTTTTTCAGAGGTCGGAACAGTAGCAAAGGACTGCCTCAGTCTACGGTGAGTAACTTTCATATTTGTTTGGAAAAATAGGTAGATAAAATACAATTTCTAACCATAGACCTAATGACAAGCCAAAGAATAAATTGAGTTTTACTGGAGATAACCTTTAGTGATCGGTATAGTTTAATATAAAATTATTGGTTATAGCTGTTGTTTTTCCAATGATGACAATGAAATGTAAAGTTGTTAATATTTGTTACACATAATACTAATAAAAGGTCATTTATAAAGAATTTATCTCAGCTGGGCATGGTTGTACATGCCTTTAATCCCAGCACTTGGGAGGCAGAGGCAGGCAGATCTTTGTGAGATTGAGGCTAGCCTGGTCTACATAGTGGATAGAGAATCCAGGCCTGCTGCAGCTACAGGGAGACCCTGCCTCAAAAGAAAAAAAAAATTATAAAGATATTTTTTATTTTTATTTTTGGGGCAGGGTTCTTGTTTGGTCTTTTTTGAGACAGGGTCTCCCTGTAGCCCCAACTGGCCTGGACTTCATAGACCAGGCTGGCCTTGAACTCACAGAGATCCACCTGCCTCTGCCTCCCAGGTGCTGGGATTAAAGCCATGTGCCACCATGCCCGGCCAAAGATGTATTTTTATTTTGTGTGTATGAGTGTTTTGTGTACTGTGCATATGCATATGTGGTACCATGTGTGTGTGCTTGTTGCCTGTGGAGGCCCAAAGAGAATATTGAATGGCTTGGAGCTAGTTATATATATATATGGCTGTGAGCTGCCGTGTGGGTTCTGGGAATGGAACTAGAGTCCTCTGCAAGAGCAGTAAACTCTTAATTGATGAGCCATCTCTCTGGTTCCAAATCATATGGCATTTTTTGTTGTTTGTTTTGACACAATCTTAATATTATGTAGCTGGCTGATGTGAAATTTGCTGAATAGACCAGGTTGTCCTGGATCTCTCAGAGATCTGCCTGCCTCTGCCTCCCACTGGGATTAAAGGTGTGTGCCACCATTCCTGGCCAAGTCATGTGTTTTTGTTTCGGGATTGGGGTTTGCAAAGTTCTTTGGGCTGTTTATTTGAATTAATGTGCTACCATTTTTCTACTTACTGTTTTTTTCCCTTGGAAAAGACCTTCTGGTCTTAGATTCTGCAACTTTTTAAAAAAATTTTATTTATTATTTTTATTTTATGTGTCTGAGTGTATTGCCTGCATGTATGTGAGTGTACCTGTGTCATGCAGTGCTACGGAGGTTGGAAGAGGGCTTCAGATTCTGCTGGAACTGGAGTTAAGGACGGTTTGTTAGCTGCCATGTAGGTGCTAGGAATCAAACGCGGGTCCTCTGCAAAAGTGGTCAGTGCTCTTAACCACTGAGCCATCTCTCCAGCACCAGATTCTGCAACTTTCATCAGTGAAATTTAAATGGAATTTTAAGTTCCATATGACTAGTACATGAGAGACTGCCATTACTATTTGAAACTCTGCCTTTGTTGGTTAGTCTTCCTTAGAATCAGGAGGATATGCTCTTGAATTTTATGTAAAATGGTAGACTTTCCTTGATTTGAATATGCTGAGAGAAGCTAGTCAGAGTTCTTCTGCAGCCTTTGTCCTACTCAACACCCCTATTTTATTAAGATGTATTGCACCCCTGGGTTGTATTGTAGGATGTAGGTTGTGGGGATCTTCTTTTCCCCCTGCCTCTTTGCCCGTGGTGGTTGAATTGGAACCCAGGGTCTTACATCTGCCAGGCAAGTACTCTTTCCACTGAGCTACACCCCCAGCTATTTTGAGGGTTTTTGTTTTACATTTTATTTATTTATTCTTAATACCATATTTTATGTGTTTGAGTGTTTTATCTGCATATAAGTGCACCATGTGCTTGCAGTGCCCTCAGAGGCCAGAAGAGGGTGTTGGATCCCCTGGAACTGGAGTTTTGGGTGGTTGTTAGCCACCATGTGAATCTAGGTTCTCTGGAAGAATAGCAAATGTTTCTCTCTAGCCCTGTTTTGTGTGTGTGTGTGTGTGTGTGTGTGTGTGTGTGTGTGTGTGTGTGTGGTGGGGGTGGGGAAGAACACCTGTGGAAGTTGGTTCTCTCCTTCCATTAAGTGGGTCCCATGTCAGTAGGCTCATTGGGACGTGCCTTTACCCATTGAACCATCTCACCAGCCACTCTCTGAGTTTCTTAAAGCATAATTCTTTGGCTACCACCACATACAAGACAGTGTGACGTTTCCCTCCCTGACCACAATTCTTCATGATGCTTTACAGTGCACCTTTACCCCCACAAGCATGGATTTGTCTTCTATCCCTCCTAGAGGTTTTCGCTTTCTCATATGTGAAAGTTTTTTTGTTTGCTTCATGATCTGTCATTGTTAATTTATATAGCTGAACTGATTTTATTGTTAAGGAACCAAATCTTCCTTGATTACACATACAGTATTATAATCTAAATATCTTATAATCAGATAAATGTTAATTTTAATATAAACATTTAAAATGTTAATTTTAATATAAACATTTAAAATGTTAATTTTAATATAAATGCTAACTTAAGAGTTTTTCTTCCTTTCTTTCGCTCTGCCTCTCTTCTCTCTCCCCTTCCCCTTCCCTTCCCTCTTTTCTCCCCTCTCTCTGTCCCCCCTTTCTCTCCCCCCATTTCTCTCCCCCCCTTTTTCTTTCTCCCCTTTCTCTCCTTTCTTTCTCATTCCAGATTTCTTTTGATGGAATCTATGCAAACATGAGGATGGTTCATATCCTTACATCAGTTGTTGTAAGTTATCTAGTTACTTCTTTAAAGATCAGTAAGTTCATGAAGTTAAATCATAGACAAATGATTCTTAAAGTGTTTGCAGCTGATGGTGTTTTATACAATGTTAGGAGGGACAGAAATACTTTAGTATTGCAATTTATAGTATAAACTTTAGAATAGTACCTCCTGTAGAATTTCAGGAGTGCAACATACTGTTAATGTGTATTTAATTCTTATTATTCTGTCAGTGGGCACCTAAAAATGAATGAGGCTTTAAATATAAAATGAAAACATCTGTTTGATGATATGATAACATTGTTTATCAAAAAAAAATGTGTTTTCTAGGGATCGAAATGTGAAGTACAAGTAAAAAATGGAGGTGTATATGAAGGAGTTTTTAAAACTTACAGTCCTAAGGTAATTTTTACCCTTTGATTAGTATAAATTAACTATGTATGTTTGTGTCACTTCCTGATTGTGTCTACTATAGTTCTGAGCTGAGTAGGTAATTTGCAGTTGAGTTTGTGAGATGGGATTCCTTATGGAGAGTGTTTTATGCTCATTGTTTTACCTGGTTTAATAACCACTTGTTTACTCTCTTTTCAAATTCTAATTACTTCAACGTCTAGTTTGTATTCTTGTGAAGATTTTTATGTGCTTATGATATGTAACCATTTTCTAACATTGTAAGCTAGAAAAGAGATGTGGTGGTGTGTTTTCTCCCTTTTTGTTACTATTAACGTACTTCAGATAAAATTACTCTATTACTATAGAGACCAACTTTAACATTAGAGGATTTTTGGATGATGCATTGAATGACCGGTCACATTTCTGTACAAAGGACATGATTGTCAACTCCCTTGAGATAATTATTTTTGCCAAAAGCATAAAAATTAATGCCTTCATGAACTAAGATATTCCTGTAAATAGTATTTAGTGTTTTTAAATACTGTATTTTTCATTTTAGTGTGATTTGGTACTTGATGCTGCACATGAGAAAAGTACAGAATCCAGTTCGGGCCCAAAACGTGAAGAAATAATGGAGAGTATTTTATTCAGATGTTCAGACTTTGTTGTGGTACAGTTTAAAGATATGGATTCCAGTTATGCACGAAGAGGTGGGCTCTAGTTTTCTAAATATACCTTCCTAAATCACCGCCCTGGCTTAATAGACTCATCCCAGCATTGATAAGGCAGTCATACAGAAGGTTTTTTGTTTGTTTCTTTTCTTTTTAGACAGAGTCTTACTATATGACTCTGATTGGCCTTGAACTCATGATCCTCCTGCCTCTGTCTGCCCAGAGCTGAGATTGTACACGTTTACTTTCATGCCTGGGAATGACATCTAAAAAAGAAAGATACACATATTTTCTAGAATAACATGATTAAACCAAGAAAAATGGGAATGGTAATGCATTTATAAAAATATTTCAAATTTCAGAAGAAAATAACTTGGTGCTTTTAGTGGCATTAAATAATAGCTTGTAAAGCCAGTGGTGGCTCACATCTTTAATCCTAGCATTTCAGAAGCTGACGCTGGTAGGATCAAAAGTTCAAGGGCAGCCTGTGCTATATAGTGAGATTATCTCAAAGGAACAAAAAACTATTCAGACTATGGTAGTGAATTTTGAGAATTTAAAGAAATTAAAGGCAAGTATATTGCTAAACTTTGTCCTGTTACAAGTGCTCATAGAAGAAGAGAGTATCTGGGGCTTATTGCCCTTTATTTGGGGAGCATGCTGTGCAGTGTTAGGTATTCTGTAGCACTGGGAAAGGAGCTTTGTAGTTCGCACATTCTTGAATTGTAGATTGTAATTCACTGCAATTGGATTTTCATGGCTTAGTCTATGCTAAAAGCTATTTGTGTTTTGGGACTGATTCTTCCACACTAAAACTTGGAGGAGCAGGAAGCTACAGCCTTTCTCATAAGGAGAGTCTTTACTAGTCAGCTCTGCTGTCTTAGTGATAGCAGTGTGGGTACCCTGAAACTTTTTAAAAATGTTTATGATAGTATCTGTCTGATTTTGTGTCTCTCCAAATGTCTTTGTCTTTGATTCATAACTCTTGTTTTAAGAACCCTTTACTGACACAAGGAGTCGAATCGTTTTTTTTCAGTTGTTACCTTTAGGGTTACTCTTGTTTATGCCTTGGAATACCAAATTATTTTATTTATGGTTCTGAAAGATTCTGTGTTTTTAAATTTAAAAAATTGACTTTGGTCATAAAAGGGAAAATCAAATTTCATTTAGTGTGATAGTACTCAGAGAAGAATGTTGGCTATAACAGAAACAATGCCCTACTCTGTTGTATTCTAAGCCATTTTAAGACTCCTTTATAGCATGCTTGCTTTTGTAGTACTAAGGATAAGTGTAGGACATTGTACATGCTAAGGGCGCATTCTACCACTGAACCACGCCCTTCTCAGTCCTAATTATGTTTTCTTTTTGCCGTACTGAAGATCAGCCCATGGCCTTATACATGCCAGGCAAGTGTTTAGCTAATAAGTCCCATCCCCTGCTCAGGTTTGTTGTTTTGTGTTTTAAGACAGGGTCTCATGTAGCCCAGATTGATCTTCACCTCTAAAGCCAGAAGGACCTTCAACTTCTAATCTTCCTGCCCCCACCTCCCTAATACTAGGATTAGAGGTGTGTTGCAGATTTTATGTGGTGTTAGGAATCAAACCCAGGGCTTTGTGCATGCTAGGTGAATACTCAGCTGTATCTCAACTGAGCCCCATCCTCCTTTTAAAAAAAAAAAAAAAAGAAGACAGTCTTCCTCTCAGCTGGCCTTGATTTCACAGACATCTGCTTGCCTCTGTCTCCTGAGTTCTGGGACTAAAGTTCATGGTCAGGAGCTAGCTAGTGTTCTCGTTCTCTCTCTCTCTCTCTCTCTCTCTCTCTCTCTCTCTCTTTCTGTCTCTTTCAGCAGGATAGCTGTGTAGTATAGGTTGGCTTTGAGGTTGCTATGTACCCCAGGCTGGCCTCAAACTCTATCCTTTTGCCTCAGCCCTTGGAGACCTAGGATTACAGGAATATGCAACCACAAGTGGCTATTAGAAGAGGCTTTTTGCTTTGTTTTGATTTATGGTTCCATGGCCTTGATCGTGCTGGTTGTTGTTCAAATGGTGAATAGGCATTTCTCAAATAAGAGAAAGTAAATACTAATTTTAAGTAGTTTTTAATAGTACCATTCTTTATTCCTTTTTGAAATAAATGTCTTTAATATTTACCATTGTATCATGTCTTCATTTGTCAGGCAATTTGGGTTTACTCTAGAATACCAAGAAAATGCAGATGATAGGAACAGCGTTCAACTGTTCAATATACTTATAAGGGGAGGGATACTTTTTACTATGTATTAACATTGTAATTTTCCTTAGACAATATTGAAGTAATTTCTGGTATTTTGTTTTGAGACTGCATTACTTTAGTAAATTATATAATTTATGTCTAATGTATTTTAGTTTTTTGGTACTAGGCATGAATCCAGGATCTTTTTTTTTTACTAAACTTGAGCCAGGCTCATGTTCTCTTTCATGTTGTCTCTTTCCCTCTCTCCCTATCCCCTCTCTTTCTCCAGGCCCCTGTTCTCCCCACTTCACTGTGTGTCTGATTGCGTATACCTGTGTGTGTATGGAGGCCAGAGGTGGTGGTCCTCAGGAGTCGTCTTCCTTGTTTTTGAGACAAGGTGTCTTACTATGACTTGGGGCTCATAGGTTAGGCTAGGCTAGCTGGTGAGCAGACTTCAGTGATCTGCTTATTTCTGCCTTCCCGGTGCTTGGATTACAAACAAGTACAACCATCCCTGACATTTTACATGGGTGGTAGGGATTGAGCTCAGGTCCTTATGCTTGCATGGCAAGCATTTTACTAACTGAGCCATCTTTCCAGCCCATGAGCCAGAGTCTTTGAATCAGCCTGGATGAGGGTCTGGGCATGTGATTCTGGGATACACGTTGGAAAGAGCTGTGTTCCTCCAGAGCTTGGAGTGGCTTTGCTCTTTCCTTGCCTCACAGTGCCCTTTCTGTCTTATCTCATAAGTCCTTGCTGAGGGTATTTTAGACCTTGAAAGGATAGATGGATTGGGGTTCTCAGGGATTAACAGATGTGAATGACCAATAAGACATGTAGTGTGATATCATAACTTCCTGAAAGCATAAGGGGATGCATTCTTCCTGGAGCTTCCATCTTCATGATTTTCCTATGTAACATTACTGTCACATCCCCAGGTTGCTAGATGTGGGCATGGTGGCTTACACCTATAATCCCAGTACTCAGGAGGCTGGGGCAGGAGGGATTTTGAGTAATGCCACCATGTTCTGTCTGTAAAGATTGGATTTTAATTGGAAAATTAGCTCTCCCCCTTCTTTTTCTGATTGATTTTTATATGTGTGTGTTTGTCTGTGTGAGTTTGTCATATGTGTGGGTGCCTGTGGAAGGCCAGAAGAGGGCATTGGACCCCCTGGAGTTGGAGTTACAGATGGTTATGAATCATCTAACATGGGTGCTGGGAACTGATCAGTTTTGCTCTTAACTGTTAGCCACTTCTCCAGCCCCCTCACTCAGCATTTTATTAGATACTCATATTTGCACAACAGCAAGCAGGGGACTGACCCAGCCCCTACTTTTATTTTTCTTCCTCTTCATTTTGCCTTCTATTTTTAGAACATTTGTCTGTTTGTCTTGGAATTGGTCTGTCTCTACTTGCTTTTTATCTTTCTGGTATCCCCGTCTAATCTGCTTTTCCTTCTCTTTGCTCTTCTTGTTGCTCCCTGCCCCCACCGCCGACTTTTTTCTTCTACCCTAGTCCTTGGTGATCTTTTGTTGTATTGTTCTTTATTTTATCTTTTTTTTATTTTATATGTACGAGAGTTTTACATGCGTGTATGTAAGTGCCCTGTGTATGTGCGATGCCCACAGAGGCCAGAAGAAGGCCTTGGATCTCTTGAAACATGAGTTAGGGATGATTGTTAGCTACCATGTGGGTGCTAGGGACCAAACCCAGGTCCTCTGCAAGAGCAGCCAGTGCTCTAACTACTGAGCTATTTCTCCAGTCCATGTTCTTATTTTGATTATTCTTACTCAGCTATGTTCTGTTTTTGTAGCTTCTTTTCTTGCTTGTCCCTCATGCTCCTGCTTACTGCTCCATGCTTTTTGTAGTTTTCTTAGTCAGCTTAGGGAGCAGACATCAGCTAAAATATTCACTAGTACTCTAAATTTTATTGTAATAGAGCTGTGTATGCTTATGTGTTGGTTGCAACTGCTTTTCTGCTGTAGAGCTAGAGGTCAGAAGTTAGGCAGTATGCCATGCATATATATACCTTATCTGACTTTTGACAGGAAAGCTTGCCAACTCTTTGGCCTAAATCATTTTCCTTTGGCATTGGAGCCAGTAAGAGTTGATTTAAGTCAGGCATGGTGGTACACGCTTTTAGTCCCAACACTTGGGAGAAGAAGCAGGTGGATCTCTATGAGAGCAAGTCCAACCTGATTTCCATAGCAAGTTCCAGGCCAGCTGGGGCTACAAGGAGATCCTGTCTCAAAAAACAAACAAACAAACAAACAAAAAACCCAAAGACAAGATTAAAAAAAATTATATATATATATGGCTGGAGAGATGGCTCAGCTATTAAGAACTCTTGACAGCTCTTGCAGAGGACCAGGGTTTGAATTGTCAGCACCCACATGGCAACTAACAGTCATCTGTAACTTCAGTTCCAGGGTTCCATGGGATCCAACACTCTTCTGACCTCCGTGGGCATTGCACAACATGGGAGCACTTAATTACATGCAGGCAATACACTCATAAACATAAAATAAAAAATAATAAAATATTTTTTTTAAATACATGCTATTCTGGTTTTGGTGAAATAACAGAACCTGCTTTATCTCTAATCTCATAGTTCTGCACTCATACTTGTTCTAGTATGACATGTAGAATCTCAGTTTCTTATTTATGGCTACTCTAATTGGAAGCCACCTAAAGAATCACCTTTGATTATCAGGCCTTTTGTCACATGTAGTAAAAAATGTAAAAAGTAATGCGCAAATGGGTTAGTGAAAATTATCTCTCTTGGTAACTAGTCCTTCCCACCCCAGCTACAAATTTAATTCTCTTTTCTTTGGTTGTAGTGGAAGAGTAATTAAACTTACTTGTCCACACATTCATGATGTCCTTTTTCCTACCTTGACTTTTTAAAAAAATGTTTTTTCAAGTGTATGTGTATGTATTTGTGTGTATGCGTGTGTGGTTGCCAAGACCAGAAGAGGGTATTGGATCCCTTGGAGCTGGAGTTTTAGGCAGTTGTCAGCTTCCTGGTGCTTGTGCTAAAAACCAAAACTGTCCTCTGCAGGAGCAGCAAGTGCTCTTAACCACTCAGCTGCCTCTTTAGCCTTCCACCTTGATCTTTTATTTGACTTTTATTTATTGTGTGTGTGCATGATATGTATGTTTATATGTGGTATTCAGTGCATGTGTTCCAAAGCCCACATGTGGAAGTAAGAGGACTACTTGTAAAAATTTTTATTTATTTATTTTTAAAATATTTATTATTTTGCTAGGCATGGTGGCGCACGCCTTTGATCCCAGCACTTGGGAGGCAGAGGCAGGCAGATCTCTGTGAGTTCAAGGCCAGCCTGGTCTACATAGTGAGTTCCAGGACAGTCTCAAAAAGACCCCCCAAAAAAAATTTATTTTTTTTCTTATGTGTATGTGTGTATCGCCTGCATGTATGTGAGTGCACCTGTGTCGTGCAGTGCTGTGGAGGTCAGAAGAGGGCTTTGGATTCCCCTGGTTCTGGACTTAAGGATGGTTCGTAGCTGCCATGTGGGTGCTGGGAATCGAAACTGGGTCCTCTGCAAGAGCAGTCAGTGCTCTTAACCACTGAGCCATCACTCCAGCCCCCAAAATTATTTTATGTGTATGAGTGAGTATATTACCTGCATGTATGTAAGTGCACCTGTGTTGTGCAATGTCCAGGGAGGTCAGAAGAGGGCGTCAGATTCCGTAAGAAGACTACTTTTGAGGGACTTTCTCCTTTCATTGTGGTTCTGAGAATTGATCTCGGGTTGTCAGTCATGGGTAGCAAGTGCTTTTACCTGCTGAGCCATCTCACTGGTCCCTACCTGTGTCTGGACTCTTGAATCTCTTCTATTCTGAAAACTACTCAAGTCCCTCTTTTTTGAAAATAATACCTTCAAGCTAGGTCTTTTTTGAGTCATTCTGTCTTTACTACTGCATTTGATCTTGTTTAAATTTCACCCAGTATCTGCACTGGACTGCTTTTCTTCTGCCCTTACATGTGCTTGTGCTCCACAATTCATGTACGTTCATAGTTTTACATTATGTGTAAGCCCCACCCTAGTACCCAGGTCTCTGCTCTTACCAGATTATATGGCAAATACATTTCTTCCCTGTATATATTGAATTCTTTATGTTTGGATAGTGTCTATTTTTGTTTTTAGGGACAAAATCCCACTCTGTAGCCCAAACTAGCCTTGAACTCTTAGTAACTTTCCTGCTTCAGCCTCTGGAGTGCTAAGATGGCAGGCATGAGCTGCTATAAGTGGTTTGTCTTTGTTTTAATTCTTATGACCTATCACAGTGTTTTAACTCATAAAATGAGCTCATAATGTTTTTTGAAATACATGAAATTTAGTCTCCTAAATGTGTATAAGGCCTGTGTATATGTGGGTGCACCTGTGTTGTGCAATGCCTGCGAAGGTCAGAAAAGGGTATCAGATCCTGTGGAACTGGAGTTAGAACAGCTATTAGCTGCCATGTGGATGCTGGGAACTGAACCCACGTCCTCTGCAAGAGCAGTCAGTGCTCTTAACCACTGAGCCATCTCTCTAGCACCCTAAAGCATTTTTAAAAGCAGTGAGATAGAAAAATTCTGCAGATTCTTTCTGTTTTGTACTGTTGTGGTTGATTTCTTGTTCTGATAAAGAGGGCAAGGCCTCTTCCTGAGAGCTTTTTTGAAGGGCATTATACATTTTCAAAATGGAGATACTCTGTTCTGTATTTTTCATGTGTATACTCAGATCAGAGCAATAACTTTGCATTTGTTAAAAATAAGAAAGGTAAAATTGAAAAAACAAGGAAGGCTAGATAGGGTTGTGCCAGCAATGGCTAGTAGTGAGACCCTGTCTTAAAAAAACAAAAGCAGGGCTGGGTGTGGTAGCACACACCTTTAGTCCTAGCACCTGAGAAGCAGAGGCAGGCAGATTTTTGTGAGTTCAAGGCCAGCCTGATCTACATAGTTCCAGGCCAGTTGGGGCTACAGGGAGACCTTGTCTCAAAAAGACAAAAATAATAAATTAAATAAATAAATAAATAAATAAATAAATAAGCATAGCAACAAGCAGCTAGCTGGGCTTAGTGCTTGCCTGTGATCTTCCAGAGGCAAAGGTAGGAGATTCCTGCAAGTCTGAGGCCAGCTTGGGGTGCATGAGTCTATTCTGCTTGGTAAGACTGTGTCTCAAAAAACAAAACAATTACCCCCCCTCCATTCTGTAGTATAAAATACTTTGGGGAGCTGGAGAGATGGCTCAGTGGTTAAGAACACTGGTTCTTGCAGAAGACCCGGGTTCAAATCCCAGTATCCACATGGCAGCTAACAACTGTTGTAACAGGGGACCTGACAGCCTCTTCTGTCCTCTGTGGGCATTGCATGACACTGGTGCACTTATCTACGTGCAGGCAATACACATAAAAATAATAAATAAAATATTAAAAAAATATTTTTGAAGTAAATGAGTTTGTTTGTTTGTTTGTTTGTTTTTTGTCTTTTTGAAGCAGGGTCTCCCTATAGCCCCAAGCTGTCCTGGAACTCACTTATGTAGTAGACCAGACTGACCTTGAACTCACAGTGATCCGCCTGCCTCTGCCTCCCAAGTGCTGGGACTACGGGCGTGTGCCACCACACTCGGCTGAAGTAAATGAGTTTTTAAATTTTTTTATTGAATTTATGTGTATGTCATACAGAACTTTTTTTTTTTTTTTTTTGTATTTTTGAAACAGGGTCTCCCTGTAGCCCCAGCTGTCCTGGAACTCACTATGTAGACCAGGCTGGCCTCAAACGCACAAAGATCCACCTGCCGCTGCCTCCCAAGTGTTGGGATTAAAGGTGTGTGCTACCACGCCTGGCCATACAGAACATCTTGATCATCTTTATACTTCCTTCCCCATTGACCCTCTCCCATAGCCCCTCACTGAATTTCATGCATTCTGTCATTGATATTAAGGCCTTTCGAGTCAAGTTAGTGTCCCCAAATGTCCCTCGCTGCAGGTTCATCCACTGAGATCTAGTCAGCCTATCTAGAGCCCCTCCCTTTAAGAGAAGATCAGCTCTTCTCACCCAACAGTAATCGGCTGCCAATAGTTCTTTGGCTAAGGTTGTAAGGTTGGGGCTTACTGCCCATTTCCATAGTTCTGTGCTGGAATTTTGTCTGCTTGGACTTGCATGGATCTTGTACATGCTGACACCATTGCTGTAGACTTATGTGAGCAAGGTCCTAGGAGCCTGTAAGACTGTATTTCCATATGGTCATGCACCTCCTCCCCTGGCTCTTAGAAACTTCCTGACCCTTCCTCTTCAATGGTCTTTTAGCCCTGAGTGGGTAAGTTTTGATATAGGAGACCTGTCCAAGAACCCATACTCTGTAGACTCTTTTTTTGATGTTTTGTTATTTTTATTTTATGTGCATTGGTGTATTGCATGCATGCATGTAAGTGCAACTGTGTCATGCAGTGCCCGCAGAGGTCAGAAGAGGGTGGCAGATCCCCTGCAACTGGAGTTACAGATGGTTGTTAGCTGCCATGTGGGTGCTGGGAATTGAACCTGGGTCCTCTGCAAAAGCAGCCAGTTCTCTTAACTGCTGAGCCATCTCTCTAGCACCCCGTACTCTGTAGACTCTTATTCTCTGTGCTTTGGCCATCTGTGTCCTTTTGTGTTCATGGACCTCTGTTGTGTCCAAGAATGAACCTGAGTCTTCTGCAAGAACAACCAGTGTTCTTAACCACTGAGCCATCTCTCCAGCCCATGATCCATATTTAGCACATAGTAAGAAATTATATTTGTCTGTGGATGTGACAGTAAGGTTTTCTCAAAGATCTATGACCTCTCCAGCCATGCATATTTGGCTATGTTTAGTACCATACATGAGTTCCCTCTTATTGAATGAACTTTAAATCCAATTAGGTAGCTTTGATTATTCCCAATGTAAAAGTGCCACTTCTGCCCCAATATAGTTTGCTGTGCCAGTTGTGGTTATTAGGCCTTGAAGCTGGGGTTGGACCATTGATTGATATTCTCCCTTAGCAGCTTGCATAGTGAGCAAATAATATAAAACTAGTATTAGTACTGGGAAAAGTAAAGTGGCCCTATCATTTTTCATATATTTAATTTAACAAAATTACATTTATTATTTACTTTGTCTATCTGTGTGTGTATACATGTACTTGTGGAGATCAGAGGAGGACAACTTTCAGGAATTGGTTCTTTCTACTTACCACATGGGTACCTAGAATGGAACTTAAGTTGTCACGGTTGGTGGCACATGTCTTTACTTACTGGCCTTTTTTTTCTTGGAACATACTGTGTAGACCAGGCTGACCTTGAACTCACAGAGATCTCTGCCTATCTCTCTTGAGTGCCTGGATTAAAGGCATGTACCACCACACTTGCACCCCCCCCACCCCGACACTTTTTAAAGGTAGGGTCTTTGTCCCAGCTTCTGATCTGGTGATTGAACCCAGGAATCCTGCATGCTAGGCAAAGTACTCTACCAGCTGAGCTCTACTCAAATCCTGCATGCTAGGCAAAGCACTCTACCAGCTGAGCTCTACTCAAAACCCTTGCTCTGTCTGGGTTCAGTGTCTAGCATTGCAAAAACAACAAGAATAATAATTTTAAAAGTTATCAGAGTATCTCTGTGAGTTCCAGGCCAGCTGGGGCTACTGGGAGACCCTGTCTCAAAAAAGACAAAAAAAAAAAAAAACCACAAAAAAACAAAAAAAAAAAAAACCACAAAAAGTTATCAGAGTAGATTTGGATAAATTGAGAAATTTGTTACAATTTGAATGTTTTATACTGTAATGTTAATTCTCGGTAATTGTGTAGTCTCTAAAGATGGTAGCTTCATTGATGTGATTTACAACTATATGAGTTTGTATATTAACAGAAATTATGAAAATTTTTTTTTCTTCAAGAATAACTGACGGAGGACTTTCTCTTTAAAAAGACTTGCCTTAAAGTGAATTAGAGCTAAAACAATTTTTTTATTGACAGAGAATCGAGAATCCAAAAGAGAAGAAATTCATAGGAGCATTCCATTATGTATAGTAAAGATGACATTTCACATCTGCTGCCAGGACAGATGATTAGCAGCTGGTGTTTGGATAACATTGTGGAGAAATAAGTTCCTACTTTATATTGATTGCCAAAATCTAAGTAGACGAAAATGATGTATAGAAAAAATTAGAAATGCTAGAGCACATCTTTAATTTGTATACTTTTGAGTAGGGAAGAACTTTTTTTTTTTTTGGTATTTTTGAGATAGGGTCTCCCTGTAGCCCTAGCTGTCCTGGAACGTACTATGTAGACCAGACTGGCCTTGAACTCAAAGCTCACAGTCTGGCCTTTGCCTCCCGAGTGCTAGAATTAAAGGGGTGGGAAGAACTTTTATAGGCATAATCATTAAAGCAAAAAAAAAAAAAAATCTGTCTTTTAATTTTTTCATTGAATTTTTGTGATTCTCATACAGTATAATTTGATGGTGTTTAGCTCTCCTCCCCTATTGCACTTCCCCTTATTGCCCACCCCTGCTTTATTTAATGTACTCTAATTTATTTTATATATGTAGCAGCCTATGGTCTGATTTGTGTCCCCAAATGTCCTTCAGTGTAGGTCCATTTACTGGAGTCTGGTTAATCTGCCAATAGTTCCATCCCTGTGAGAGACTCTCCCCCTCCCAGCAGCCATCAGTTGCCAAAAACTCCTTAGGTTGAGTTGAGATTTCTTACCCATTTCCCTTTTGTCTATGCTGGGATTTTGTCTTGTTTGTGCTTGCATGGGAATTGTGCATACTGTGAGTTCATGTGTGTAACCACTTGTCTAGAAAGCTGTGTTTCCTTGTAGTCATTCACCACCTGGCTTTTACAGTCTTTTTGCCTCCTCTTCTGCAATGATTCCTGAGCCTTAGGACGCAGAATTTTGAAATAGGTGTTCTATTCATGGATAAGCATTCTGTAGCCTCTTGTTCTCTGCACATTGGCTAGTTGTGGGTTTCTGTATTAATCACCATCTGCTGCGTAAGAAAACTTCCTTGGTGAGAATTGAGAGATGCATTCATCTTCGGTGTAGAGGTTGCATTAAAGGTGTGTCACTTAATGTTACGTGTCTCATAGACACTTACTCTCTCCATTTGACCAGGCGTGTAACTCCATAATATCTAGAATACATTAAGAAATTACAGTGGTCTAGGCATGTGGCAAAAGTACATTTTTCTTTAGGATCTATGACTTTTTAAAAAATTGAATTTTTATGTATTTCATATAGAACATCTTACTCATCTTTATACCCCCTTTCCCATTGGCACACTCTCATAGCCCCCCCCCCACTGGATTTTATGCATTCTGTCATTTGTGTTAAGGCCTAGCAAGTGAAGTTAGTATCCCCAGATACCCCTCAGTGCAAGTTTATCCATTCAGGTCTAGAGAGTTTATCTAGAGTCCCTCCCTTTAATAAAATAAGCTCTTCCTCACCCCATAGTAATCAGCTACCAATAGTTCTTCTCTAAGGTTAATGTCTGCTGCCCATTTCCACAGTTCTGTGCTTCCTTTTTGTCTGATAAGAGTTTGCATGGGTCTTGTGCATGGTTGACACCATTGCTGTAGGTTCATATGAGCAGGGTCCTGGAAGCCTGTAAGACTCTATTCCCATATGGTCATGCACCTCCTCCCTGGCTCTTAAAATCTTTCCATCCCCTCTTCTGCAATGGTCTCTGAGCCCTGGGTTTGTGGAGTTTAATATGAGTCCTATCCAAGGGTCAACACTCTGCAGACTGCTCTACTAAATGAAATAACACAGACTCAGAAAAACATTTGTGGATCCTAGCATCAAATCCTTTTATGTGAGTACATATCCTGATGTAGCTGCAGGAGCCAGGAAAATGGAAAGGAACTGGGGAGATAAAGGGAAAGAAGTGCCTGAGAGAGGCATAGTAGGAGACAGATGTTCCTAAGGGGGTGTCTTAGTCTCTTCTTCATTGCTGTGACAAAACACTCTGAGCACTACCAACTTGGGGAGGAAAGGGTTTATTTTTCTTACATCTCCTGGGTCACAGTTCATCAGGGAGCCCAAGGTAGGAACTCAGGGCAGAAACCTGGAAGCAGGAGCTGGAGCACAGGCCATGGAGGAATGCTGCTAACTGGCTTGCTCTCTTGGCCCCTGCTCAGTCTGCTTTCTTAGCAACACAGGCCTACCTGCCCAGGGGTGGCACCACCCACAGTGGGCTGGGCCCTCCCACATTACTAATCAAGAAGATGCCCTTCAGACATGGCCACAGGCCAGTCCAATGGAGGCAATTCCCCAATTGAGGCTCCCTCAACCCAGGTGTGTCAAGTTGGCACTAAAGCTATCCAGCACAGGGGGAAATGGGTAAAATGGGGGTACTTAAATGGGAGAGGGAAAGGGGTGGTTATATAAGGAACTATGGAAGTGAAGGGGAAGAAGGAACTCAAGAGAGGGGACCAGAGGAGACAGGTATTACCAAAGGAGAAATGGGGAAAATGGGGATACTTTAACTGGGAGGGCATGGAGAGGGTTAGGCAGGGAGAGAGAGAGGAGAGATAAATAATGCCTAGCTAGTGTAAGAAACCAGAGGGGGTCATACTATTCCAAAAACTTACTGAAGAATTACACATACAATATCTCTATATGAGTCCATGTGTATAGCTGAAGGCTATATAACAAGAAGCAGTGCCAGATAGGAGAAACCTTCTTTGAGAGTTGTTAGCCAGTATAGTCCAGGAGACTTCCAAAATTACACAGACTATTGCCACAGCCCTTGATTGCCTCCCAGAACTTGAAGCTAAGACCCTGTTGTTAAAGATAGTGGTCGGATTAAAGATGTGCACTACCATCCTAGCTCTCATAGTTTTGGAGTACTCTATGCAAGCTGCTAAAGGAGAACATCAATTAGTGGTCCATCCTCAGCTTTAAAAGGCCTAATAACCACAACAGGGCCTGGCACAGGAGAGAGGAGAGATCATAGATCTTAAAGAAAACCCCAAGGCTGTCATAACCCTAGACAAATATTTTTGTTTGTTTGCTTGGTTGGTTGTGTTGTGTTGTTTTGTTTTGTTTCGTTTTGTTTTGTTTTTTGGTCTTTTTGAGACAGGGTCTCCCTGTAGTCCCAGCTGGCTTGGAACTCACTATGTAGACCAGGCTGAACTTGAACGCACAGAAATCTGCCTGCCTCTGCCTCCTGAGTGCTGGGACTAGTGGGCCACCACTCCCAGCCAGAGAAGCTTTTTTTGCAGCAGGTGGAAATGATCACGGAATTGTACAGCTGGTCACACACACAGATTATCTGTTAATTGGCCAACCTTAACTGACACATCTACCATGCAACCTCTACAACTAAGGCACATGCAACCTAGTGGAACAAGGGATATAGAGAATATTAATGCATATCTCAACTCCCATCATTGAAGCTCCCTTACACAACAGAGGGCCATGAACATAGAAGGACAAGTGGTCAAACGTAGAGAATAAAAGTCTGCACAGTGTGTGTCCTTGAACAGGAGTTCTATATTAAAATTCTAACTATGAAATGTTAATGACTTACACTTTAGAAGACCTGCTAGAAACTGGGAAAAATTAGCCGGGTGTGGTGATGCACACCTTTAGTCCCAGGCAGAGGTAGGAGGATCTTTAAAGTGAGTTCGAAGCCAGCCTGGTCTATATAGCGAGTTCCAGACCAGCTAGGGCTATAGGGAGATCCTGTCTCAAACCAAGACCAAAAAAGAAAAAAAGCAATTGGGAAAAATTGAATAAATGTTCTACACAAAGAAAGGTCACATATTTTATTACTAACCAAAGAAACAGTTTCAAAGCACTGGAATGTAAGTTTTTGTCTTTGACCTTGCTAGACGATAAAATGCAAGTTTACTGCTGCTGGTTATAGTGAGGGAATTGTAAGACACACGCCCACATAGGAGAGAACTGATTTCTGCAAGTTATCTTTTGGTCTTCACACATGTGCCATGCACATGTTTGCCCCTCCCCCCATAAATTAATTAATTAAATTAAAATTTTTTTTGAGTCTCTTTGAGACAGTCTCCCTGTAGCCCAGCTGGTCTGGAACACACTGTTTGGACCAGGCTGGCCTTGAACTCACGGAGATCTGCTTGTCTCTGCCTCCCAAGTGCTGGGACTACAGGCATGTGCCACCACACCCGGATATAAATTAAATAATTTTAAAATGAAGAACACAATGATTTGGTTGGTTGGTTTGGTTTAATTTGCTTCTGGCTAGAAAACTGTAGAATGTTTTGCTGTTTTGTCCTTTATGCCTACAGGTGGTAGGTGGTATTTGGAGGGTTAGCAAAGGCCCTCCCCCTGACTTCTCCCTTTTCCTAGGAGCACCTGCTCAGGAAAGTGCTTCCTCAGGCAGAGCCTTTAGCACTGCTGCTTTCCATCTGCCAGCCATGCACTTTTGAAGCTCCTGTCCTAGAGATTTCTTGCTTCCATAAGCTCTAGCCTACAGCTCAGTTTTTCTTTGCTAAGTCTCTGGTTTCTTCCTTATCTGATAGATTTAATTTATGTGGTAGAATGAACACATGTATTTTACAGAGGTGACAATAAAAAAGTAAATGCTGTTCTGATAGAGGATCCTAGTGTTTTCCTCATAGTTAGATTGTAATGACCCGTCTTATCTCCCACTATTATTTTCCCCCTGTATTAGCCACCTTCTACTATGACAAGTTATCATACAGAAACAACTTAAATGGAGGAATTATTTAGTTTGACTCATGTGCCCGCAATGTAATTGTTTGGCTCTGTGGCCTTCATAGAACACCATCGCAGCAAGAGAGTGTGGTAAGGAAGCAGAAAGGGAAAATTCAGGAAGGGGCAGGGCAAGATAGTTCCAAGGACACATGCCTAGTAACCTAGTTTTTCTAATTAGGTACTACCTCCTACCACTTCCTTATAATGCCATCATAATACATCCAGGGATTAACTCATTAATTCAGAACCATTGGGAGGTAATTGTCTCTGGAAATGCAGTCAGAGACATACGTAGAGGTATGCTTTTCTAACTACAGTCAGAGACATACATAGAGGTATGCTTTTCTAACTACTGTTGTCTTTCTTAATTTAGTCAAGTTCATTATCGAGATGAACCATCACACTGTGTTTTCAAGTGGGTTTCCCTTTGAGTCTCTACAAATGGATTACAGTCTTTATTTCTATGTGTCATTTCCCCAGTGTGCTTCGTGTCTGCTATAAAATCTAAATCATACTCTTCTTAAGGAATTAGTAAGTTTGAATCTTGTAGTTTTGAAGTACTTGATTTTTGATTTTGTTTCAGAAAGGGCTTTGCTATGAAGCCCAGGCTAGTCTGTTTTACATGTGCATAGTTTAGTTATCTTAAGCATCATCTGTTGTAAAGACTGTTTTCATAAACATGATTTTTTTTAAGTGCTGGAGAGATGGCGCAGTGGTTAAGAGCACTACATGCTCTTTCACAGGACCTGGGTTCAGTTCCTAGTATCCACGTGGTGACTAACAACTGTCTATAACTCCAGTTCCAGGATATCTGATACCCTCTTCTTAACCTCTGTGGGAATTACACACCATGGGTGCACTTACATATATGCAGGCAATACACTCATACACGTAAGATAAAAATAATAGATAAAATATTTTTAAAAGTGTCTTCCCAAGGGCAGGAGGGACAGTGTATCCGTTAAAGGCTAAGAACTAAAACATGAAAAGTGTCTTCCCATTACACGCTTTAGTAACATTATCTAAAATGAAGTTAATATAAAATTAAAGATTTATGAATTCCCAATTCTATTTGGTAGTTCTCTATGCTTGCTTTCCAGTCAGAGCTGATGTATCTTGATTACTGTGCTATTATAAGTTTTGGATTTAACAAGTACCAGTCCTTAAACTGGACTCTTCAAAATTGTTTTGACTATTCTGAGTTCTTTTGTGTTTCTCCATGAATTTTAGGATTGTTTGTTGCTTTTCACAGCTAGGATTTTGATAATGATTACATTAAGTCTGTAGTTCAAGTTAGGGGAGTACTGCCATCTTAATAGTATTGTCTTCCAAGAACATGAGATATCTTTTTAGTTATTAAGGTCATCTCCAGTTTCTTTTAGAAATGTTTTGCAGTGTTGAAAGTAAATGGTTTTTAAGCTTCAAATCTTTTTTTTTTCCACATTTTGGGTTTTGAGATGTTCTTTCTACTTAGTCTAGTCTGGCCTCAAATTCACTTGCCTCACAGCCTTTAAAATGCTGGGACACCACATGCATGCCTGTTTATACTGCTTTATTCCTTTATTCTTTGAATTCTGTTAGGCAATTTTTTTTTCTACAGGGACTCATTTTGTAGCCTTGGATCCTTTGTACTTCTGCCTCAGTATTTCATTTTTAAATTGGAGCACTATTGTTTTGATATCTTTATATGTAATTATTGTATGTGTTTCTTTAGACTCTTAGAAGCATAGACAATGAAATTTGAAGGCCTCAGGTTAGGAGAGTGTCTACTTTTGGTACCCACTGAAAACCATAGCTGTTTATGTAGATTTTTTTTTTTTTTTTTTTTTTTTTTGGGTCTTTTTGAGACAGGGTCTCCCTGTAGCCCCAGCTGTCCTGGAACTCACTATGTCGACCAGGCTTGTTTTGAACTCACAGAGATCCTCCTGCCTCTACCTCCCAAGTGCTGGGATCAAAGGCATGCGCCACCATGCTTGGCCTGTAGATCTTTTTTTAAAAAATTGCTTTTATTTTATGTGTCTGAGTGTATTGTTTGCATATGTAAGTGCACCCGTCATGCAGTGCCTGTGGAGATCAGAAGAGGGCGTCAGATCCCCTGGGACTGGAGTTGCAGATGGTTGTTAGCCTCCATGTGCTTGTTGGGAATTGAACCCAGGTCTTTTGCAAGAGCAGCCAGTGCTCTTAACCACTATCTAGCTCTGCAGATCTTTTTTACCCTCTTCCACCATCTCCCTCCTTTATTCACAGGAGGATCCTTTCTTTGTATGTCTTAGACAGTATGGGCTGCCTTATCCCATGCCTGGATTCCCAGAGAGCTTCTGTAGACAATTCAGAGCATCAGTGAATTTGGATGGAAAAAATTACAGCTTTATTTTACTGAACATTCACTGAAATTTAACATTTTTTCCATAATAAATGTAGGTAATAAACCAGTAGTATCTACAGCATAAGTGACAGAAGGAATCATCTTATAGACCCGTTTCATATCACGTGTTATAGGCATTTCAAATTACCAGTATTCTTATCACCTCTTTCAAGTTACAGCAGGTCTTAGATTGATTGTTGTAGCTTATTATTTAGTGCCCTAATAAGTATATGTATTACTGGGTCAAATTTTATATTTGACTTTTTAAAAAATTATTTTATTTTATGTGCATGAATGTATTGCCTGCATGTATGTGAGTGCACCTGTGTCATGCAGTGCCGTGGAGGTCAGAAGAGGGCTTCGGATTCTCCTGGAACTGGAGTTAAGGATGGTTCGTAGCTGCCATGTGTGTGCTGGGAATCAAACCCGGGTCCCCTGCAAGAGAGTCAGTGCTTACCACTGAACCATTTCTCCAGCCCCTATATTTGACTTTTAAAAACATTTAAATATATTCAGAATATGGGCTAATTTGCATCCCCCTGATGCTTAAGGTCCATAGGATTTTTAAAAAATTACCCAAATTCAGAGACTTCTGAGCCTCATCTTCCTGCAGTCTCTTTTTTTTAACCAGTCTTAACTGCTGCTGTACCCTTCATGTTATTGTTCTATCTGTATAGTGTTTCTTGCCTCCACTTGTTTATGCTGTCTTTTAATATTACTCTATACTACATGTATGCTCATAGTATGTAAATTTAGTTAGATGGCTAATAAAAGATAACCACCCCCCCACCCCCACCGCCCGGACCTACTTTCCTAGGAAAGCTTATGGCTTTGAGTACTGCAGAGAAAGTTTACATTTGGCCCTCAACTCCTAGGCTCTGTCAGTCCTCTTGATTTAGGCCATTCAAGTAGCCTGGCTATAGTGTGCCACCACACTCACCTTATATACTGTGTGACTATGTCGGGGGAAAGGGATTGAAACCAGGGCCTTGTGCATGAATGAAGTTGAAATATATTATTTGTAAATTCAGTATTTTGTAATTTATTAATAAATTTTTAAGTATTCATAAGTTTCATAATTTATGTTTTAAAATATTTTTGTTTTGTGTGTGCATATACCATGACATGCTTGTGGAGGTCAGGGGACAATTTGCAGGAGCTGGTTCTCTTCCTCCACCATGTTGGTAATAGGGATCGAACTCAGAGAGACAGACTTGGATGTTGGAGCTCTTGCCCACTGAGCAATTTTGCCAGCACCAGTTCCATAATTTAAAAAAAAAAAATCGTTTTTTTCTTGGGCAAGTTGGAGTGGGTCTTTTGTGTTTTGTTTTTCTACCCCTTGCCTTTTTGAGGCAGAGTCTCACTCTATAGCCAAGGGTGGCCTGAAATTCACAGGCATTTGGGGGAGGCAGATAAGCCCATATTCTGAATGTAGCCCAGGCTAACTTGAGTTAGATTGGTGAGCCACCATGTCCGGTGAAGTTTGAATGATTTCTTAGGGGAACAAGAATATTTAATTAACCTTTCCTGAGTTAAGAGGTAGGAGATAGACATTTCCTTCTGACCACCACCAGGTGGCATCAGTGATCCAAAATGCATAATTGCTAGCCTGATTGTAGGGGCAGCTTAGAAGTGAGGGAAATAAATAACATTTTTCCCCCTTCTAGTCAAATTGGATGTTTCTAAGATAGGCAGTGAGGCACAGAAATAGTTAAATCTTTATTTTCTTCTTCATCTGGTAACTTCTGTTTCTCCTTTTCCTTTCTGTGCCTAGTTCCTTCAGAAACAGGTAACATTTGTCTGCCATTTACTTCATGTTATTGCATCTTGCTCTTTTACAGTGTTTCTTGCTGTCTATAGACAATATAGAAAATTGCGATACTTTTCAGTTAGGGCATGGACATAGTTTGCATGTAAATTCTTGTAATTGCAACTAGTATGTCATGAGGATTCCTGATTGCTAGCAGTGACACTTAAAAATCCAAGCATTTGCTGTTAATAAAATGTCTAGTAGTTGATTTTGCAAATGTAGTTCAGTTTTCAGTAGTGGGTAATAGTGTGGAACATAGTACTCAGATCTGCTTCCTTCTAGGTCATAAGACTATGTCCTCTTTTTTTAAAAATATTTTTTGTGTTATTTTTATTTTATGTATATGAGTGTATTACCTGCATGTAGGTAGGTGCTCTCGGGTCATGCAGTACCCACGGAGGTCAGAAGAGGGCCTTGGATCTCCTGGAACCAGAGTTACAGATGGTTGTTAGCTGCCATGTTAGGTGCTGGGAATTGAACCCGGGTTCTCTGCAAGAGTAGTCAGTGCTCTTATCCACTGAGCTATCTCTCCAGGCCTGACAATACCCTTTCTCTCTCTTTCATTTTTCTTTTGGTCTTTTTGAGACAGGGTCTCCCTGCAGCCCCAGCTGGCCTGGAACTCTCTATATAGACCTGGTTGGCCTGGAACTCCCAGAGATCTGCCTGCCTCTGCCTCCCAAGTGCTGGGATTACAGGTATGCCACCATGCCCGGCAACAATACCCACTTAATACAACCTCAGTTGTAGACAGCCCAGTGAGTTTGTCTCAGTGACATTTTTTCTGCATATTCTTTCCCTCCTTCCGTGCTGTCTCCTGGGTAGGGTCTTTTTTTGATGCTATTGAGAATCATAACACAAAAAAGTAGTTAAGGCTTATGAATTATTATGGTCCCTCCCCTCCCAAATTTGGTACTTTGGTTTTTTTGTAATGAGGTTTTTCTGTAGTCCAAGTTCCAAGTGGCCTGGAATTCTCTATACAGACCAGGCTGACCTCCATTTCAGAGATCTGCCTGCCTTGGCCTCCTGAATGCTGGCCATGGTGGGGCTCATATTTGATTGTTTTGAGAGGAGCCTTTGGCTCAGCCTTAAATCTTTTTAAGGTTGTTGTCTTCCTCTCTCAACACACAATGAGAAAAATTCCATTTAGATCAGGTGTTGTGGTACATATTTTTAGTCCTCATGAGGCTGAGGGTAGATAATCTCAAGTTCTAGGCTGCCCTAGAACTTGTGGCTCTGGAAGAAATTTTTTCAATATATGTTACTGAATTTTTGTGCATTTCATATAATACGTCTTAATCATATTTAGATCCCCTCCTCTATCATAGCCCATTTTTATGATTTAACTTTAGAAAAAGATTTACTATTTTTCAATTACATGTTTATATATATGTATGTGTATGTCTGTGTATGGTTATTTTTACATCAGTGTAAATGCCTGAGGAGGCCAGAGATGTTGGAAACCCCTGGAGTTGTAGTTACAGGTGGTTGTAAGCTGCCCAACATGGGTGCTAGAAACGGAATTCAAGTCCTCTAGAAGAGCAGTATATGCTTTTAACCCTGAGTTATCTGTTCAGCCTCATTATGCTAACTTCTATCACCTCCTTTTTTCTTTTTTGGGACAGGGTCTTACTGTACTCATTATATGATAACCCTGGCTAGCCTGAAACTTGCTATGTAGACCAGGCTAAACTTCAAACTTGCAGTGATCCTTCTACCTCTGCCTCTGTCACGCTGGGACATAAAACCCAGCTCTGAACTTCAGTTTCTTGAGTCGAAGAGAAGTTAAGTTTTATGCTGCTTCTATGTCAATAAATGTTTTATTCACTTAAACGTAGACTTTCCAAAAACTAGTGATTTAGTCATTAACAGGATTTTATATATAAACAATACTGCAGCTTTGTTAGAGGTTAAACTGACTGGTTCTAAATACCCTGCAGTGGCCTTTTGTGTTCCTGGTTTATTTTAATTAAAGGAATCTCGAGATCCTAATGTAAATTATCTTCTGTTTTTATTGGAGTCTTATTTCTGGAAACATGGGTAAATTAATTTTAAAAATTGAAAATTTTTTTTTTGTGTGTACACATATAGGCACATGAATGCAGGTCCCTGCAGAGGCCAGAAGAAAATGTCATGTCCCCTAGACCTGAAGTTATAGGCAGTTGTAAGCCACCCAACATGGGAATTATGCCAGAGCAGCGCCAATTCACACACCCCATCTTTGGAATTATCTCTTTCCTTTCCTTTCCTTTCCTTTCCTTTCCCTTCTCCCTTCTCCCTTCTCCCTTCTCGTCCCCTCCCCTCCCCTCCCCTCC
>NW_008350324.1:5750661-5780348 GCF_000622305.1 Nannospalax galili
GGGCGGGGTCTACGGGGGGGGCCTCGGTGTCGTCGCCGCCGCGCAGCCGGTGCGCGTGGAGAGAGAGTGGGAGAGGCCGAGAGGCCGCGGCTCCGTCTCGGGGAAAGCGTCGGAGGGCTTCCTCCCGTAGTCCTCCTCCGGGCGTCCCCGCGGGCCTTCCCCTTCCCCGTGGGGAGAGTGCCTTTCGTGCCGCACGCGGCCGGATGGCGGCCGGCTCGCGCCGAGGCCGCGCGGAGCGCGTCGCGGGGCCGTGGCCCTCTTCTCCCCTCCCCTCCGGGGGCGCACGCCGCGGCGGCGGCCCGCGGGACGCCGCGGTGTCCGTCCGCCGATGCGCGCTGACCCCCGGGTTTCGGGGGGGGTGGTCGGGGGCGGCCCCGCCGCGCCCGGGCGGTCCCGAGCCCAGGCCTCTCGGGGTTCGTGCGTGCGTGCTCGTCCCCTCCCCTCCCCTCCCCTCCCTCCCCCCTCCTTCCTTCCTTCCTTCCTTCCTTCCTTCCTTCCTTTGTCAACAGGCTCTCTCTGTAACCTCAGCTGGCCTGGAACTCACTTTGTAGACCATGCTGGCCCTGAACTCACAGAGATCCGCCTGCCTTTGCCTCCCTAGTGCTGGGATTAAAGGGGTGCATCACCATGCCTGGCTGGGATTGTCTCTTTTGTGGAACAGTTCTAGACCTTAAGGCTGTTTTCGCCTCCTTTTTGTGGCAATTTACAGTAAGCCTCTGCCTCTCAAATGCTGGGATTAAAGGTGTGGGCCACCACACCTGGCTGGGTTTTTTTCTGTTTTTTAAAGACATGTTCTGCAGGGCGTGGTGGCGCACACCTTTAATCCCAGAGCTCGGGAGGCAGAGGCAGGTGGATCTCTGTGAGTTCAAGGCCAGCCTGGTCTACATAGTGAGTTCTAGGACAGCTGGGACTACAGGGAGACTCTGTCTCAAAAAGACCCCCCCCCAAAAAAAAACCTCAAAGTAAACCAAAACAAAAATCTGTATTTGGCTACAAATATTCTGAAGGTATATCTAATTTAGTGGATTCATATTTAATGAACTTGTAGACATTTTCTGGGTCACTTCTGAAATTCATATAAGCTGTTAGCTTAAGTGCATTAAAATGTTTCACAGCTTCACATTATAAAAGGAAAACATCTTTACTAATAATCATCTGTGCTGCATTCACTGAATTGTTTGAAAGCACTTTTTAAAAAAAAATATCATTTTTATTTTATGTGTATGTGTGCATTGCCTGCATGTAGGTAAGTGCACCAGTGACATGCAGTGCCCATGGAAGTGAGTTACTGACAGTTGTTAGCTGCCATGTGGGCACTGGGATTCAAACCCGGGTCTCCGAAAGAATGGTGTTCTTAACTGCTGAGCCATCTCTTCAGCCCCAACAAATACTATTTTTATACCAGAAATTCACTTCTCATAGTTACTTCATAACATACAGCTTTGGGTTTTTCAATTTTAGTTTTAGTTTTTTGAGATAGAAACAGGGTCTCCCTGTAGCCCCAGCTACCTTGGAATTCTCTATGTAGACCAGACTGTCCTTGATTTCACAGTGAGAGATCTGTCATCACACTCGACTTTTGGTTTGGTTTGGGTTTTCCTAATAAACATCTTTGATTGTTGACCACTGGTATGTCTTAGTGGAGCCAGCCTATTTTCCAGTAACAGTGTTGCAACTGAAACCATTTTCACAGATGCGTTTACTGATTCTGCAATCAGTGCTAAAGTGAATGGGGAACACAAGGAGAAAGACCTGGAGCCCTGGGATGCAGGTGAACCCACAGCCAGTGAGGAACTGGAGGCTCTGGAGAATGATGTAGTAAGTGTCATTGGTGTGACTGGTCAGTGTGATATGCATACATGGCATCTTCTGCTGGATTTTAATTTAAATATATTTCTCTTCTACTGAACATAATTAGAGCAACAGTTTTTATGTAAATGGACACTTTCTCATGGTCAATAAATGAAAAAATCATCTTTAGTTTACTTGAGAGGGCTCACAAGAAGTGCCATCTGTTCTGCTCATGAGTTACTTCTTTGAAATAAGAAGAAATTTACTAATTTAAGTTGGAAGTTGAGAAATGACAGCATAGTTTGCTTTGAACACCTGCAGAATAGCCTAAGAAGAGCAGTGTTAAGCTGTATGTTGACATTTCCTAGAATTGAGGTACAGCTTGGATATTTCAGCGCTCTTATCTGAGATACTTTAGTTTGGGTTTGGATAACAGTAATCTCTCTCATCACTTGGGAGGTGGAGGTTCAGGAGTTCAAGGTCAATCCCTACTACATAGCAAGTTTGGGGCTAACCTCAACTATGTGAGATCCTGCCCCCCAAAATGAAGCAGCAACAAAAAGATAGGTGATTAGGTTACCTTAAAATTCAACCATTGCTACATTTCTTGCTCTTAAATCAGAATCATTCTCCACAGAAACTTCTTTCTAAAATGCCCATTTATCATTATATTTTATTTTCCCCGGATGTACCATCTGCATATCAAATCAAAGCAGACTTTATGACAGAGAGCATTGAAATTTAAAGTCAAATTGTACCAAGAATAAGGTTAAATGAGTGAACAGGGAATCTTATGTTTTATATCTAAGGCATAGTAAGCTAATAAATAATACCTGCTTTTCTAAGACCTCAACTTGATATAAAACTAGAGCTGCTCTCAAAAGTAGTCATTATTAATCTTCAAACTTTAAAGATTCACATATAACTTAACATAATGGTTCTTCAAGTGTGCATCACTGCACTGTGGGGGTTGGGAAACAGGCCCTCTTTTTATTCTTTTAAATTCAATTGAGGTTTTTAGGGAAAATGTAGCAGTGCTTATTAAAATTTAAAATCTACATGTAATATATTCCATCAATTGCACTACTATAAATTTACTTTAGCCCTAATATTTCTGTAATACATGCAAATAATTATGTTTCAGAGCATTTTCGCAGCATTATTGATATTATAGGTGCCCACCAGGGAGAACATGGATTAAAGTTTCAATACCAACACTTGGTAGAAAAATATGTATCTACTGGGGCTGGAGCAATGGCTCAGCAGTTTCCTTGAAACTGGAGTTACAGGTGGTTATGAGCCACCATATGGGTGCTGGGAACTGAATCCAGGTTCTCTGCAAGAACAATAAGCACTCTTAACCACTGAGCCATCCCTCTAGAACTTTTTATGTCAAGAGCCATTTATATGATTATATATGAATAGAAACCTGGATTTATACCTAAGAAATTTTAGTTTTTATTTTTTTGTCTTTCTTGAGACAGTGTCTCCCAGTAGCCACAGCAGGTCTAGAACTTACTATGTAGAGCAGATTGCCCTTGATCTCATGGAGATCACCTACCTCTGCCTCCCAAGTGTTGAGATTAAAAGGTGTGTGCCACTATGCCAATCCAAGAAACTTAATACTACTTATCTGTGCATCCCGGAACTGGAAGACATCTTTTGGATATTTGTCTTTTATGGTGTGGTACAGAAAACACATTAAAAATTTCCCCCCAACATTAAAAAAATTGCATTTATTTTTTGTATGTGTGCCTGTTCGTGTTAGCATATGCATACCATCATGGGCATACGTGGATGCTAGTGTACAACTTCTAGGAGTTGGCTCTCTCTGCTGTGTGAGTCTAGGGGATCAAACTCAGGTAGTCAGTCTTGGCAGCAAGCACTTTACCAGCTGATCTAGATTTTTTCCAAGAAAAATCTGGCACTCTCTTTTGGCCTATTAAGTTTTTTGTTTGTTTGTTTGTTTGTTTTTTTAATTTATGTGTATGAGTGTTCTGCTCTCTGCAAGAGTGGCAAGTGCTTTTAACACTGATCCATCTTTCTAGCCCTGTATTACTTGTGTTAGGTGAAAGGAGTTACTTTAGTGTCACAATTGTGTCACAATTACGAGAAGCAGAACTGAGGGTTCATGAGTAACCCCCCCCCAACCCCACAGTTCCAAATTCAGCTTTATTACTATTATCATTACTAATTTATTATTACTATTATTATTGGGTATTTTTTAAAAATAATTTTTATTTTATGTGTATGAGCATATTGCCTGCATGGGATGTCATGCAATGCCCGCAGAGGTCAGAAGGAGGCATCGGATCACCTAGAACTAAAGCTACAGATAGTTAGCCACCATATGGGTGCTAGGAACCAAACCCTGGTCTTCTTCAAGAGGAGCCAGTGCTCTTAACTGCTGAGCTCTCTCTCCATCCCCTATTACTGGATGTTTGAGACAGGGTCTGTCTGTAGTTGAAGCTGTCCTGGATCCCACAGAGATCTGTACCACCATGCCAGGCCAGCTTTATTATTTAGTAGAAATTAATTTCTGGAGCACTAAAATTAAGTATTCCAAAGTTTAATTAAAACAAAATTTACATGATGGGCATGGTAGCTCTTGTCTGTAATCCCTGTGTTTGGGAGGCTGAAATAGGATTGTTAAGTTTCAGGCCAGCCTAGGCTTCGAGGGCAGACTGTGTCTTAGACCAACAAGATAAGAGTTGCTTGTGCCAGCCCTTCCAAAAATAAAGCCAAGAGGTTATGATTAAGTGGTTGTTATGCATGGCTATCTGGCACTAACTAAATGTGTTCTAACCTTGGCCCCTACTTGAATTCTGCTTATTATATTTGTTTCTAACATAGACATATTCCACCTCAAGATTGAAGTGTTTAAACAGAAAGTAGGGAATTGTAACTGGCCTGGCAAAAATAAAGACCTATCAGATTGTTGAAATAATGTATTGCAAAGAAATGGCAATTTCCCCAGGAATCTCATGCTAGGACAAGGAAGAGTTGGAGGTGGAACTTGTCTCCCAGAAAGTGATTTCGTGTAGTTCTCTAAACTTGTCATACTATCAAGGGGTGAGACTGAGGCCCAGACAATAATGGGTGGATAGTGGGTGGGACCACTCCTTAACTAGGACTGCTTAGAAGTGCATATCCTTGGTCCTCTATTTAAACCTCAGTCTCACTTCAGGACCATAAAGAACATGGATTTGTGGGGTGCCAGATCTCTTTTTCCTTCTTGCGAATGTGGCTACATTAAATAAATCTCCTTTTCTGCTTTCTACTATTAAGAAATTTAAAGATGAGCCTATACAATTCACAGGTGTGGTGGCCCATGCGTGTAATCCCAGCACTCTGGAGACTGGGGCAGGAGAATTGCCATGAACTCAGGTATAATCTGGCTACGTAGCAATAACCGAGCCTAGTTCATGTTTCAAAACAGAGCAACATGGGGCTGGAGAGATGCCTCAGCACTTAAGAACACTGGTTGTTCTTGCAGAAGACCCGGGTTGGAATCCCAGCACCCACATGGCAGCTAACAACTGTCTGTAACTCCAGTCCCAGGGGGTCCAACAGCCTCTTCTGACCTCTGCGGGCATTGCACAGCACGGGTGCACTTACCTACATGCAGGCAATATATGCATAAAAAATAAGTTAAAAATTAAAACAGAGGAACAACAGTAAAACAAAACAAAAAAAACTCATATAATTTACTGTCTGTCTTGGTTGCATAGACCTCTAATCCCAGCTACCTTGGAGGCAGAAGCTAGAGTATCAGAAGTTTTAAGGCCATTGTGGGCTACTGATTATTCAAGGCTATCCTGACCAGTTTAGATGCTGTTTAGAACAACAACAGCAAAAATAAAAGTTATTAATATCTTAGGGAAAGCATTTCCAAGTTCAGAGTGAAAAAAAAACCATATGTATATAATATGTAAACAAATCCCAGTTATGTTTAGCTCCCATCAGACCCATACTCAGCCAAAGGCTGAGATTGCCCTTGGCCTGCCTTTCTTGGATGGGGCTGATCCTGCTCTTCTGGGACAGAAAAGATCAGGTGTGGATTTCACTCCTTTTCACCTGTCTGGCTTTAAAAGAAGAGTTGAACATTAGAGCGATAATAAGGGGCAAGCCAGCCATTAATATTAGCCACTGAAGATTCTGTCCACATTTGCTCCAGTTACCTGATTGATGAATACAGCCCATTTTTTGAGAATGGCAGTTTCCTTCTACTGTACTGTTTACCATTGGAGGATAATTTACACAGAAGTCAGAAGTTAGGGCATTGGGACCCATAGCTGTTGCTAAGGTCATCCAACAACTGTTAATTCAAAAACCAATTCTAAAATCTAGCTTATGTATCATAGACTCATTTGCCTGCCTGTTGCTTTATTGCTGCCCTTCCTTACTAAGGAGGAAGTAGACAGTGGCAAGGTGTGGGGTTGTCATCCTGACATGGCATGTAATGGGGAAAGCTTTGATTCCACTTTTCCTTCCCTCAAACACTAGAAATATCTTTGGTTGTCAAAATGTACCTCTTGGCCTGGTGTCATGGTGCATACCTTTTGTCCCAGCATTGGGGAGGCATAGGCAAAGGTAGGCAAATCTCTTTGAGGCTATCCTGGTCGGCTTAGCGAGTTCTCGGCCTGCTGGGGCTATAGGAAAACCCTGCATCCAAAAACCAAAAAGCAAAAACAACAAAAAAGTACCTCTTGTCCTCCACAGACCTGATTCAGTGATATAGGTTTCAGCATTTCAGGAAGATATAGGTATCTTTGCCTTAATGTGATATTGGCATAAGGCAAGGAGAGAACCCTGATCCAAAAGCTCTGGGTTTATGACATGACTAGATTTTCTAAGCTTTTCTCATAACCTCTCAGATAATGTATAATTACCTACCAATTTGAGGGGATACTGCATATAAGAAAAGTTTTTCCTGGGACTGGAGAGATGGCTTAGTAGTTAAGAATACTTGCTGTTCTTCTGGAAGACCTGGGTTTGATTCCCAGCACCCACATGGCAACTAACAACTGTCCATAACTCCAGTTCCAAGGGATCCGATGCCCTCTTCTGGCCTCTGCAGCCTTTGCGCTATACGGTGCACTTACATACATGCAGGCAGTACACGCATATACATGAAATAAAATTAATTTTTTAAAAAAAGTTTTCCCTAAAGCTCTTTTTGTTTTTGAGACAGGGCCTTTTACCACAACCCAGACTGACATGGAATTCAAAGTACCCTCTGCATCAGTCACAATTTTGCCTTTTTTGTTGTTGTTTGATTGAATGAGTACAATTTATTACAGGCTACTGGAAAAGTTGATTGTAGCTGAATAGTTGTTGCATTTTGAAAAATGAGCTCTATTTTTCTTCTAGTCTAATGGATGGGATCCCAATGATATGTTTCGATATAATGAAGAAAATTATGGTGTAGTATCTACATATGATAGCAGTTTATCTTCATATACGTAAGTTCAAGGTTTTATTTTGGTGCACTTACTTTTGATTTTTTATCAGCTTAAATTAGGGTGTTGAATAAATGTACCTGTTTGATTTTAAATTGAATTGAACAATGAATTTATTATTTTGTTGCTACCCAGGCCAAAAAGTTCATATTAAAACAGGGAATATGCCAGGCATGGTGGTGCACACCTGTAGTCCCAGCACTCGGGAGGCATAGGCAGGCGGGTCTCTGTGAGTTCAAGGCCAGCCTGGTCTACATAGTGAGTTCTAGGACAACTTGAGACCCTGTCTCAAAAAGACAAAACAAACAAACAAACAAAAAAACAGGGAATAAAATGTAGTTTTTTCCCTATGCTTTGTTTTTATGGTCAAAATAAATTTTTATCTTTGTTTTTAAATTGTAAAAAATCAAATTTGTATATAGAGAGGTTATGATGAACTAGTTCTTGAAATGCTAAATTTTCTTCTATATAACAGAAAAAATTTCACATTTTGATTTGTAAATAGCAAAGCACTGTAACATTTACAATTTCCTTAGTATTTCATACTCTATAAACTTACTAGTTGATTGTGGCAGATAACATAAACTGACTTTAAAATAATTACTTCCCTTTTCTTTATGTTTTAGGGTACCCTTAGAAAGGGATAACTCAGAAGAATTTTTAAAACGGGAAGCAAGGGCAAACCAGTTAGCAGAAGAAATTGAATCGAGTGCTCAATACAAAGCTCGGGTAGCCCTGGAAAATGACGACAGGAGCGAGGAAGAAAAATACACAGCAGTTCAGAGAAACTGCAGTGAGCGGGAGGGGCACAGCACAAACACTAGGTATTTAAAGGAAATCATGATGCAGTATTTTGGATACACCACTCCAGGTCTGTGTGAGAAGGTGTACTCTTATTATTTCCTTTTCCTTTCATGAAGGTTAGGTAGAGAATGCAAATGGAATTGGCTTAAGATTCTGTTAGAGAAAGATTGTGGTCATTTTGGATATCTTTTGAAAGTCAGCTCTGTGGAGTCAAGTGTTGGACATATGATGAGGACCAAGCCAGGATCTTGAAGAACTCCTTAAAAAATAATGACCGGAGTAAGACTTGTGTAACTAGTAACAGTACAGTATGCTTTGCAGATTAAAGATGTGTTTAGAGTAATAGAAACATCAGGAGTCGGGAAGAATTAGCATTGCCTGTGTAGTTTGAGAAAGCCTCACTGAGAAGTGACATTTGTGATAGGATAAAGGGGTCCACCTGCCACTAGAAAGAAGTATGGAAAATACTCTCACCTCTGCAGAAACATGGCCCTGTAAGAGAACTTGGCCCCTTCAGGCAAGGACTAGTGTTTACTATTTTAAAACCCAGGATCAGTATTGTGGGTAGAGTGGTGGCAAGTGCTAAGGACTTGGGGTGTGCGTCAGAGAGTCCTGTCAGTGCGTTGCAGTATTTCAGCCGAAAGAATTTTATGACTCCATGGACTGAGGCTACTGGTAGAAAGGCTCGACAAACCAGTAATGACCTGAGCTTTATTTGGAAATTTAAGTGACATTAATGGTTGTGCTGAGAGCACATGGAGCAATGACAGCATGAAATGAATTTGAAGGAGAGAAATGATGATCTGTGATTGATTGCATTTGAGGGGCTTGAGGGTCTGTCAATTTATTCATAAACATGCTGGGGAACAGCTGCTACATACCTGGAAGAACCTGCCTTCAAGACATTCATAGCCAAGTGTATTGTGATTTTATTGGCATTTCCATTGAGATGTATCGGAACAGAATGACAGTGTAGATTTGGGGTTTAAGTTGCCACAGAGAAGTCAAGTAGGATGAAGGTGATTACATATTGTTAAACTGTGCTCTGAGAAAACCCTGTGGGTCAGAAGAGTCCACAGGCTAGAACTGCAGGGCAGTGATACAGGATGGTATGGGATTGAACCCTCTTTGACAGTTGTCCTTCTGCCTAGTATATTCTTAAATGTGTTTTATTAGCCTGGTACCTTTTAGCATAAAAATGATTTAGAGGATCTCTCATTTCAGGGAAAATAAATACATTCCTCCTGGACAAAGAAATAGAGAAATCATATCCTGGGGAAGCGGGAGACAGAATTCACCACGTATGGGCCAGCCTGGATCAGGCTCCTTGCCATCAAGATCTGCTTCTCACACTTCGGATTTTAGCTCAAACCCTGGCTCAGACCAAAGAGTAGTTAATGGAGGCAAGTATTTTGACCAGATTTTGTTAATGTTACTTATCAAATATAGATATATACTTAAAAGTTTACATAATTGATAGGAATGTGCATGCTATTTGTAAATTTTGTGGAGGTTTGTTTTTTTTTTTAATTTTTAATTTTGTTTTCTGGATCTCAGAACAATAAAACATGTATAAGTCTTTGGCATATTTAGCATGACAAGATACTACTGAGCGGCTAAATTTATCTCATAATCACTTGGCCTCAAGATACTCCACATACAAATAAATTGGAAACTTTGAGTAGGTCCTTAATTTTTAAAATATTGTTAATAAAACTATGCAGACATAGTTTATGAAACATTCTAATAATGTAAAAAGCACTCTAGTAATATAGATTCATTTTCATTGTCTGTTGATAAATTTACATTATTTCAAGAAAGATCTTGAAGTAATTGGTAATACAAAACATACCCGAATGTCATGTGAAAAGAGCGATGAGAAAATTATCCTTAAAAATACAGTGCAAACAACTCACTCTATGGATGACTGTTACAGTTTATTAGCAAGACCTGTATTTTCTGTAGTAACTAAATCACATTCAATATAGCTTACAGGTGGTTTTACAGAATTGTGGTAGACCGATAGTAGAAATGAGTTGCAATAGTATATTACTAATTCAAGGAAAAGAGTAGATAATTCAGTTTTAGGTGAGTTATTACAAACTAGGTATGGGACACACACCTGAGGCAGGGAATCTTTTTCAGGTGCATAAAGAGTTGGAGAGTAATCTGGGTTATATGAGCCTTCATCTCGAAGGAAGGAAGGGAAAAGATTAGCAGTATAAAAATAGAGAATACCAAGTTTCCAATTTCATTTGTTTTCACTAAGTCTTTTCTCCAGAATTCCTCTCCAAATAATACACTCTTGAGTATTTCCTATAATGATGATGATGAAATTTCTTTGCTCACTGAGTAAAGATTTTTAGTTGTTTATAAGCAGAATTTTCAAAGTTAAAAACTTGAAGGGGGCTGAGAAATATATGATACTCAAGTGTGTGGAGCCCTCTGGAGAGGAGCCCTGGGCTGTTTTCTAAGTACCAGGTAAGTGAGCTGCAGTGTCTGGGCCTGTCCATGAGATCAGTGTATGTGATACTGACTGCTGTGTCATTCATAGTTCACTAAGCAGTCTTTCAGAGAGATGTTCAGCTGCATGAATTACTCTAGAGGTATCCTCTTTGCTACTTTAATTAAATGAGACTTGATTTGCAAAAGTGATGAGTGCTCACTTTTGTTATCCCTGTCATTCTAGAAAATAGTAGAAATTTTATTTCTACTTAAATGAGACTTGTTAATGAGGTTTGAAACTGAAGCGTAGGTTCAAATACAAACTTGATGAAAATCAAAGGTTATTGTAAGAAAACAGCTTTTTACATTGAATTTAGGAGCTGCTGTTCATTTTTCTTGTTTCAGAACTAAAACTAATAAAATAATCTTATGGGGCAGGAGTTACTGTGTTTTATTGAGTGAAATTATCCTATGTATGTTACATACAGTCTTAATTGATTACTGAGAACAGCTGAAGAAGTAGGATTACTAAGCAAAGTCTTAACTATCTTCTTCAATAGTCTGTGTAGATCCTAATTAACCCTTTGGGAACGTGGATTCATTTAAACAGAATTAATTTTTAGGAGGTTAAAGTAAAATGTGAATTTGTGTCAGTTAAGTTATGCTAAAACTTATCACAAATCAAATGACTGTCCTCAAAGGGTTAAAATGTACAAGAAATCATTTTTGTCATTTTACTTTTTTTTCTGTTTACTTTTTCCCTCATTTTTTTCTTTAGTTTTTATACTTTCCTTCATATCATTTGTTCTGTCAGGTGTTCCCTGGCCATCGCCTTGCCCATCTCCTTCCTCTCGCCCACCTTCTCGCTACCAGTCAGGTCCCAACTCTCTTCCACCTCGGGCAGCCACCCCTACACGGCCGCCCTCCAGGCCCCCCTCGCGGCCATCCAGACCCCCGTCTCACCCCTCTGCTCATGGTTCTCCAGCTCCTGTCTCTACTATGCCTAAACGCATGTCTTCAGAAGGTACAATACCACAATTTGTTCATGTTTTTGTCTTTGTTTAACTCCTATGTGAGTTTATGAGTATAAAATAGTTTCTTCATTATTTAGTAAACTATAATTTCTGTGTTTTAACTTTAGTTTATTGAAACTCTCTATTAACCTTTTGTTCATTAGAGTGAAAGTTGATAAATGCTCTGTAAAGCTATGAACTATCCTAAATATAAGAATGGGGTTTATCTTTCTGGTAATGGTGCTCCTATGAGAGGTCTACCCAGGTCTCTCCCTGCTCACTCTGCCCTGCTACAGTGCTGATCACCATCAGCTCTCCACACTGGGAGCTTTCCACACCTGGTCATGGGGTGAGTGGAGCCCTGCCACTTTACAGCTCTTTGCTGTGGTGCTTGCAAACCTTCCTTTTGGCCATAGACAGGAGTGGGTTTCAGGGACCTTTGTGGAGTGTGGCATTCTATGTAGCTGGGTGTGTCTATCCTCAGATTGTAGAGTATTTTAGAGTATCTGAGGAATTCCAAATTTAGCTAAATAATTATTGAAAAATTAGCTTTGCAGTATTATTATAGTGAAAGGCTACTTCAACTGGGAAAGGGCTTTATCTAAAGTACAATTATCCATAAAAACCTTGTGTAAATTTGAGTTCCTCCCCTTTTTCCCTTGTCAAAAACTAGAATCCTATTTCTGTTTGGTGCTAAACTCATCACTGTGTGACATGTCAAATACTTTGAATGATGACACATGCCTGTAATGCCAAATTTGAGGCCAGTCTGGTCTACAAAATAAGTTCCAAAGCAGACAGGATTACACAGGGAGACTCTGCCCCCAGCCACCCCCCCTCACCAAAAAAGGTACCATTGTAACTTAGATTTCAGTCCATAAGTTAAAAAAAAAAAAAAAATCTTTGTTCTAAATGATAATGTTCTTTCCATCTTGGGTTCAGAATATTTGTGTTAATCAGAATGGCTAAGTAAAATCATGATTAATATAGCTTACATTGGGACTAACAATATTTTCTAAATAAACTGCTTAGGAGTGAACTCTCTTGGTTACTTTTAAATTGTCATCTAGTCAGAAGGGATCATGTGACCTTGACTTAGGATTCTAATGTTGCACTCCCAAGTTTTGCTGATATTTTAATGTGACCTCTTCATAAGTGTCTCTAATAGCACTCCCTAAATGTAAAGTTAAGATCTACTGAAGGGGTTGCCGTAGTCAGTCATTTGAATGAGTATGTTTATTTTAGGAGACTATGTTAGATAAGAACACCAATCAACTTAACTGGGCGTGGTGGCGCACGCCTGTAGTCCCAGCACTTGGGAGGCAGAGGCAGGCGGATCTCTGTGAGTTCAAGGCTGGCCTGGTCTGCGTAGTGAGTTCCAGGACACCTGGGGCTACAGGGAGACCCTGCTTCAAAAAGACAAAAAACAAAACAAACCAATCACTAATGGGTTGTGAATATCTTCATTGTAATAAGATGTGAGGACTGCTCCTAGACTGTTTACAGAGTATTCAGGGATATTGGATATTTCTAGTTGAAAGCCCTAAGATTAGCATTTTCTTAGAGATCATGTCTGAATTTCCTACTGGAGACACATATTGATGTTCTAAAGGGTTTGGTATCAAGGTATGGGTTAGGAGCTTTGCTCTGGCGGTATTTTTTTTTTTTTTTTTTTTAAAAAGAACAAGCTTCTGAAAGGTAGAAGTTCTATACTGTCTTCCCTTGATGGTTTAGTGTGTGACAGAGAATTTGATTCATGTAGTGCATATTTCTTCTAAGTGTCCCTGTTTTGATCTTAGAAGGCAGGCTTTAACAGTGTAATTTGAGCTGACTTAATTCTGAGCAACTGCTTACGTGTAAGGACTATTTTAAGACATGATTTGTAAAATTGATGATCATGGCAGAAGGCATAGAGAAGCTGTCATTTGGAGACACTTAAAGAGTGTGTGTGTATTTCAGCAGTGTAGGTGAACTAACTGTCCTTTGTTTTGGTGGTTATTTTTTTCCCCTGGAGCATGAGGATATGGCTCAATGATAGAATGCTTACCTAACACCTAAAATCCTGGATTTGATCCCTAGCACAACAAAATTTCCCCTCACTTTAGAAGTAACATCAGAAAATTCAGGGTAGGAGGTAAAGTGAAAATTATTTCATCCAGTAACCACAATTCCTATTAACATTTTGTTTATTTTTATATACCTACAAACAATATAGTTATATAGTGTTGTGGCATCTTATTTGATTTCTTACCATCAGTTTCATCCCTCCCTTGACGTTAAGAATAATGGGAAATAAAATATACTTAAATACTTGACATCCCACAAAATAATCTTTAGTGTGCCAAAAATAGGTATAGTATGATTTCGCTTTATTTTTTTAACCAATGCAGATCTGTTAAGGAAGAAAGAATAAATACATATGATTTAGTAGAAAAATGGATGGACACTGTAGCATTCATGTGATGTCCACTGTGTCTTCCATAGGCCCTCCAAGGATGTCTCCAAAGGCCCAGCGACACCCTCGAAATCACAGAGTTTCTGCTGGGAGAGGCTCCATGTCCAGTGGCTTAGAATTTGTATCTCACAACCCTCCAAGTGAAGCAACTACTCCACCAGTGGCAAGAACCAGTCCTGCAGGGGGAACATGGTCATCAGTGGTCAGTGGGGGTAGGTGTCACCTAGTTTATAACATTATGATACTGCTGACTTTTTCATATACCACATGTAAAACAATGCTGAGCTAAAGCTCTGTGAGAAGTATAAAGAGTGGCATAAGCAAGAATTGGGGAAATCAATCCTTTTTTTTCTCTCTCTTTTAAGACAGGGTGTCACTGTGTAGCCCTGACTGGCCTGGAACTCACTACATACACCTCTACCTCCTGAGTATTGTGATTAAAGGCATGCACCACCATACTTGGCCTGAAGCCTACATTTTTATTCTGGGTCCCCATCACTTATCCGTCATGTAGTATAGAAGTCAAGCAGTCATTTGAAGTTCAGTTTGTAATGAGTGTTTATTTTGGTTTGGTACCCTTTATAGCCTTAAGATAGAATGCCTATGAGGTTCATAAGTATACTTATAAAATACAACAAATGTTCTTCATGTCTCCATTGGATTTAGTCTGTAAACATGTGCTTAGGCTTTACAGTGCAGCATGTTTCCATTGTGACTGTATATGACACTAATGGATGCTTACCTTTATTTCTCTTGTAAGGAATATCAAATGAAAACGAGAGCCTCATCTTTCATTGTGATCATCCTTAGAAACAGGCTGATTATTGACAACTGTAAAAGTCAAGCTGATGCTCTGAGAAGATTTAGAATCAAGCCTAGACTGCTTTGGCTATTGTGTCAGGCAGTCCTTAGTGCTTCTTCCCATCACTGGAGAGCTAGCGCTCCCAATGACTGCTTTTCTTTTTTGCCCTTAATCAATCAGCCTCCCTCCCTCCCTCCCTCCCCCTTCCCTCTCCTCTCCCTCTCCCTATCTCTTCCTCTAAGAGACAGAGGAGAGAGAAAGAGAGAGAGAGAGAGAGAGAGAGCTCCCTCCCTCCCTCCCTCCCCTGCTTTTTTTTATGTGTATGTGTGTGTTGTGTGCATGTATGCATTCAAGTGCACCCATGCCGTGCAGTGCCCAGAGAGAACAGAAGAGCATGTCAGATCCATGGAAACTGGAGTTACGGATAATTCTTAGCTACCATGTGGGTGCTGGGATTTGAACCTAGCCAGTGCTCTTAACCACTGAGCCATCTCTCCCCTTGGCCTTAATCTGTCTTAACCAATCATAGAGCTTTAGCAGAAACTCAGTTCTGGTGGGTTTTTTGCTTTTTTTTGTTTTGTTTTGTTTTTTGTCTTTTGGAGACATGGTCTCCCTGTAGTCCCAGCTGGCTTGGAACTCTCATTATATAGACCACACTGGCCTTGAACTCACAGAGATCTGCCTGCCTCTGCTTCCCAGGTGCCAGGATTAGAGGCATGTACTACCATGCTCAGCAGAAACCCACTGTTAAATGCCTACTTTTAAAATTTGATGTACGCTATCTGTTCACTTTGATGTAATGTGCATTCATAATAATTATACTTTATTTTTTTGTTCTTTGCATTTTCCTTGGTTGTCTTTTTTTAAATATATTTTATTTTTATTTATTTTATGCCTATAAATGTATTGCACAAGTGTACCTGTGTTGTGCAATGCCCACAGAGGTCAGAAGAGAGCATTGGAATCCCAGAAACTGGAGTTACAGATGATTGCTGGCCACTGTGTGGGTGTTGGGAATCTAACCTGGGTCCTTCACAAGAGCAGCCAGTGCTCTTATGGCTGAACCTCCAGATTAAGAAGAAATAGAAAGTAAAAAAATCTTGAGGTGTTCTAGTACCTTCATTTAGATGGTCTGAAATTGAATTTTGAGTGTAACAACATAACTGGAAAGTAGAGAGTAAAGACATAATTGCTAGAGGTACACAAAATAACATTATAGGCTTGTTCCTTATACCATCTGGAAAAGTTATAACTGGTGAACATTGTTTCCTTCTACAATTCTTATGATTTCAAAAAGAAAGATGCCATTAAAGTAATGCAAATTGAACCATTTTCATTAAACCCTTAAGCCCAAGCTTTGCAGATATGTTTCTAATGGAATATGAGCCTTACTAAATGGTTATTTTGAACTTATTCATAAAGAAGCCATATTTTTATTTGTAAAATAACCCTTTAGACTTAATTTAGTCCTTATTTTCTTAGTTACTGGCATTGGCTCTTGATGCTGTTAAAAAGAGCACATATATAGGCCTCAGGCTACCAAAAAGCATTTTTAATGTGTTGATGGAAAGGAATTAGCTTACTTTTTATGGATTTCTTATCTTTTTAAAAGAAATAGCTGGTTATGATGGCACACGCTTTTAATCCCAGCACTTGGAGGTAGAGGCAGATGGATCTTTGTGATTTTGAGGCCAGCTTTGTCTACCTAGTGAGTTCTAGAGCAGCTGGGGCTACAGGGAGACCCTATCTCAAAATGATGGGAGGAGTTGTGTGTGTGTGTGTGTGTGTGTGTGTGTGTGTGTGTGTGAGAGAGAAGAGAGAGAGAGAGAGAGAGAGAGAGAGAGAGAGAGATAAGCTGGTGGTTTAGAACTCTTGACATCTTTTTTTTGAGATGATTGGGCTTGCCTTAGGAATCTGTTGTTGAGCTTCATTTAAAATAGTTTGTTAGCATATTTAATTAGGAGGGAAAAACACACCTGTACTTAGGTATTGGTAATTGCTGTCTTAAGATACTTTTTTCCTGTTAGATTACTGTTAGACACCTAAGACTTTAGAAGAGAAACTGCTTTGAGAAAGTAGCATTTGAGCTAAAAATGCAATAAGTAACTTTTCTCTTTTAGTTCCAAGATTATCTCCCAAAACGCACAGACCCAGGTCTCCCAGGCAGAACAGTGTTGGAAACACTCCCAGTGTGCCTGTGCTTGCCTCTCCCCAAGCTGGCATCATCCCTGCTGAAGCTGTTGCCATGCCTGTTCCACCTCCTTCTCCTACGCCTGCCAGCCCTGCATCCAACAGAGCTGTGACCCCGTCCATTGAGGGTATGCAGCCAAGGCCTTTCAGATGTATGACCAATTCTGTGTTGTTTATATAAAGAGATTTGTTCTGAATATGCATTTGTGGTTTTAAATTTTATTTTATTTTATTGGTCTTTCTTGAGACAGGGTCTCCCTGTAGCTCCAGTTGCCCTGGAACTCACTAGGTAGACCAGGCTGGCCTCGAAGTCACAGAGATCGCCTGCCTCTGCCTCCTGATTAAAAGCGTGCACCACCATACCTGGCTTTAAATTTTTATCATTTTTGTTTTATGTGTATGGGTGTATTGCCTGCATGCGTGTAAGTGCACCCTTGTCATGCAATGCCCAAGGAGGTCAGAAGAAGGCATCGGAATCCGCTGGAACTGGAGTTTCAGATGGTTGTTAGCCGCCATGTGGGTGCTGGGAATTGAACCCGAGTCCTCTGCAAGACTAGCCAGTGCTCTTAATTGCTGAGCCGTCTCTCCAACCCCAACATTTGCGGTTTTATGTAAATCAAGTTAGTTGTTTATATACTACTAATTCCATATATATTATTTAATATTTGGTGTTGTAGGGGTTTTAATATTCTCTGGGTATTAAATATCTAAGTAAATAATGCTGCTTGGTGTTTTTGTGTGATTTCGGAGGAAGAGCCTTTGTTTAAATGAAAGTTTTCTTTTCTAAAAATAGAAAATTAAAAGTGTTCAATGTTTTCACATGTTACTTTCCTTATTTCTCTCTGATGCTAATTTTTCTTTTTAAAATTGTTCTCTAGCTAAGGATTCCAGGCTTCAAGATCAGAGGCAGAACTCTCCTGCAGGGAATAAAGAAAATATTAAGGCCACTGAAACATCACCTAGCTTTTCAAAAGCTGAAAATAAAGGTTAGAGTTTTAAAAAGCTTTCAGGCATAATTATAGAAATAGGAGGAGTGAGTATATCTGATTTCATGCTTAATACAGGGTGTTCTTCTATGTATATAAATATACATTGATAAATACTAAAATTGATATTTGAAATTGTTAATCTTCAGATAGTAGATCTTATGCCACACTAAAAGAATTTTAAGTTGCAGGTCAGAGGTAAATTGGTATCTTAACAATTTTTGGTTTTGCAGGTATGTCACCAGTTGTTTCTGAACATAGAAAACAGATTGATGATTTAAAGAAGTTTAAGAATGATTTTAGGGTAAGTGCCCTATTCACTAATGGGTTAGAATTTTTAAAAATAGTAAATACTACAGTGATTCAAAGAAATATAGCAAGTTTAATACTAAGTACATTATGAACACACTCAGAAAGCATCAAACCTTGTGTGCAGAATGCCCAGTATTAAAGATGTCCTTGCCTATCCTAAGGTCAGTAATCTAAAATCACATGGTTTGGTAAAAGAGTACAGATGTCAAATCAAAGAGTCTAATCTGACACTTGAAACCAGCACAATATCGTTGGATGTTCAGTTCAATGTCTTGCTCTGTGGACCTATAGTTTAGTAGGGCATGGCCATACTATTTTTCTAGTGTGTTCAGTGGGAAGTATAATAGATCCTGATGTTCAGAGGTAGTTCCACTTTGTTAATAGATATATTAATTGTTATAGAACTCATACATTTCATTTGGTCATTCATGTTTTTGGTGCTTGATAATATTTTTATTTTTAATGTCTATGAGTGTATTGCCTGCTTGTGTGTAAGTGCACTCGTGTGTTGCACAGTGCCTGCAGAGATGAGAAGAAAGTATCCTGAGCCATCTCTCCAGCCCCTTAAATACAGGTTACTATGTTACTTGTGACAAAAAAAAATCATTCTGTATTATCATTTAAAAATTTCTTTTGACTTATCTGTATGAATTTGAGTAATTTGAGTGCACTGATGTGTACAATGCCTGAGGAGGCCAGAAGAGGGGGTTGGGTCACCTGGAACTGGAGCTACAGTTAGTTTAGCCTCCATGTTGGTGCTGGAAATTGAACCCAAGTCCTCTGCAAGAGCAACCAGTGCTGTTAACAACCATTGTGCATAGTGGTGGACGCCTTTCATTTCAGTGCTTGGGAGGCAGAGACAGGCAGATATCTGTGAGTTGGAGGCAAACCTGGTTTACATAGCAAATTCCAGGCCATCTGGGGTTATATATACTACAGGGAGACCTGCCTCAAGAAAGGAAGGAAAAAATATTTTGTTTTAAAAATTTTAATGTGTCTGTATGTGGGTATCTGCAGCTGTCCAGGGAGGCCAAAGCCATTAGATTTGCCCTGGAGCTGGAGTCACACAGTCAGTTGTGTGCTTCCCTATGTGTGTGTACTAGGAAATGAACTTGGGTCCTCTGAAAGAGTAGTATCTACTTTTAACTGCTGAGCCAGCTCTCCAGGCCCTCAATAGTTTTCATTTACATTTCTATGGTGGCTAATGAGTGAACATTTTTTTTCATATGTTAATTGGTCATAGGTACCAAATCTTTTGAGAACTGTGTGCTTATTTCATTAGCCCATTTATTGATTTGGGTTGTTTGATTTCTTTTTGGCAGGAAAGTGGAGGAAGGTTGAGACAAGAGTCTCATGTGGCCCAGTCTGGCCTTAAAATGTATGTAGGAAAGGTAGTCCTTAATTTATTTATTTTTTCTTTTTCTTTTTTTGGGGGCTGTGGGTGGGGGGGTTCTAGAAGTCACTGTGTAGACCAGGTTGGCCTTGATCTTGCAGAGGTTTGCCTCTGCCTCCTGAGGGTTAAGATTAAAGGCAAGTGCCACCACACCCTGGATAGACCTTGAACTTTTTTCTTTTGATACTCCTGCTTCTTCCCCGGTGGTGGATAACAGGCATACATCTGTTTCCATGCCTAATAAATGTAATACTAGAGCCTTGTACATATACTAAGCAAGTACTCTAAGCTGAGCTACAGCCCTAGTCCCCGATTAAATTTTTTTGGTTCTCTGTATACTCATAAATCCTAATCCTCTGTCGGCTAAGACTTTAGTAAAGATTATTTTTTTCATATTCTATAGTCACTCCAATCACTGTTTGCTTACTTTTTCCTAACAGTTTTGATCTGTCATTTATTGGCAGATCAAAGACACTAAATGAGACTGGAAAGAAGAATGAATTAGCATCAGATTCAGCTTTAGTCGGCCTAGCCCTCCTGCATCTTGCTCCCTGGTAGAGGGGAGGGTTCATTTCCTGTGTGGTTCTTCTGCTTACATATAGTGTGTGCTTTGCTCCTTACTTCCTCTTAATTTGATGTAAATGATGTCATGCTGTAGGTATTGTTGCCCATTTGATTTTGGTATGTTTTTGTTTCCCCTCAGAATTATGTTTTCACAATTCTGTGTTTATATATTACACTTAAATTTATTGTTACAAAAGAAGGAAGTATTTTTTGCCTTGCAGTATATGAGTTCTTACATTTTTGAATGAGCGTTCTGGAGATAAAATTTATGTATCTTAAAACTCTACCTTTATGTATACACATAGATTTGTGATTTGTGTACTCCCAGTGTTGTACAGCTGTCTGCAGCTTGTCTTGGAACAGTCATCTTCCCTAAAAGGAACCCATGCCTAAATTTAGAGTAAGTCCATGTTGTCTCCCACTTTCTCCACCGCTGTATCTCAAGCAATTTCTCTACTTGCTGTCTGTAGATTTGCTACTCTGAACATTTCTTACCAGGAGAATCAGCATGTAGCATTTTGTGTCTGGCTCATTCAACACAGTTTTTTGAGGCACATTGGAACATGGGACACTGCTTCATTCTGTTTTGGCTAAGTAATACTCTCTTATGATAATGTTGTGTTTATCCATCAGTTGGTAACTATTTGTGTTATTCTCACTTTCTTGCAAGTATGAGTCATGCCTCTGTGAACATCAGATGTAGAGTTTTTTAATGGACATAATGGTTTCATTTCTCTAGGAGTGGAATTTTGAGTCATAGTAATTTACTTTTAACCTTTATAGGAGTTCCCAGTTTGCCACAGCAACTACACTATTTTACTCTCACACCAGCAACATCCAGGGATTTCTTTTTCTTTTTGTTTGGGTTTGGCTTTGGGTAACTCCAAGTGGGTAACTCCACTTGGCTCCAAAATTTCAGTCCTTTTGCCTCAACCTTCCAAGTGCTAGTATTACAGGCATGTGTGACCACACCTGGCAACCTCTGAAGATGGTTATTTCTTCACGTCCTTTCCAGTGCTAGTGTTTATCTGAAAACAAGTTCTTGTTGTGTAGCCCTAACTGGCTGCAAATGCACAGAGAGCCCCTTGCCTCTACCCAAGTGCTGGAATCAAAGACTTATGTTTTTTCTTCTTTGATCAAAGACTTGTGTTTTTCTTCTTTGATCGTGATCCTCCCTATGGATGTCAAATGGTGTCTCATTGTGGTTTTGATTAAACAGCACTCTTGTGTCTAATGATGTGCTGAACATCTTTTTTTGTGTGTTTATTGGCATTTTTCTTATTTAGATTAATGTCTGTTGATAGCTTTAACTCAATTTTAAAATAGAGTTTTTATTAATGGTTTGTAGTAGATTTTGTTATTTTAATTTTTCCTTTCTGATCCAGCCTCCCAAGGACTAGGAGTATGCTCATGTACCATTAGGCCTGACTGCGCTATTGCTTGTTTGTGTTTTCTCTTCTGTGGTGTTAGGAATGGAACCTGGGGCATCACGTGTGTGGAGCAAGTTCCTAAGACGACATGGGTTGCAAATGTTCTTTCTCCCATGTTGTGGGTTGTTTTTTTTCACTTTCTGTTCATTGAAATACTAAAGTTTTTTTAAATGATGTCCAGTTTTTTGGTAATTTTTGTTTGTTGTTATTTTTTAAGTGATACTCTCACTTTGCGCTTTTGGAGCTTTTAGAAATCATGTGGCATTGATAATGGTAAAGATGATTACACTTTCTGCTTTCTTCTAACAGTTACCTTTAGGGCTTGTTATATCCATTAAGTATAGTTCAAGTTTATTCATTTGCCTATAGACACCAATTTTCTTTGAATCATTCTTATTCAAAGTCACTTGCAAATGCAGAAATTTGTTATTAAACTCCATTCTCTCCCAGTGATCTGTGTGTTTTATCCATATTATTTTAAAGGGCTAATCTTTATTTATTAGGAAACATTTTTACCATTATATTATTAGTTTGCAACTTTGTGTTCCCCTCCCGTAATGTTTATTTCTTTTTTTTTTTTTTTCCTGCACTGATCTTTATTACATCCTTGATTTGGGGTTTAGTTTGGTCTTGCACTAAGACCTTAAGGGCCATTACTAAATTATCTGAAATGTTTTTTTTTTAAATCCTTCTTTCTTGTCTCGCTTTTTTTTTTTTTTTTCCTGCACTGATCTTTATTACATCCTTGATTTGGGGTTTAGTTTGGTCTTGCACTAAGACCTTAAGGGCCATTACTAAATTATCTGAAATGTTTTTTTTTTAAATCCTTCTTTCTTGTCTCGCTTTTTTTTTTTTTTTTCCTGCACTGATCTTTATTACATCCTTGATTTGGGGTTTAGTTTGGTCTTGCACTAAGACCTTAAGGGCCATTACTAAATTATCTGAAATGTTTTTTTTTTAAATCCTTCTTTCTTGTCTCGCTTTTTTTTTTTTTTTTCCTGCACTGATCTTTATTACATCCTTGATTTGGGGTTTAGTTTGGTCTTGCACTAAGACCTTAAGGGCCATTACTAAATTATCTGAAATGTTTTTTTTTTAAATCCTTCTTTCTTGTCTCGCTTTTTTTTTTTTTTTTGAGACAGGGTCTCCTGGTAGCCCCAGCTGTCCTGGAACTCACTATGTAGACCAAGCTGGCTCAGACTCACAAAGATCTGCCTGCCTCTGCCTCCTAAGTGCTGGGATTAACCTGGCAAATCCTTTCTTTTTCAGTTCTAGGTAGCAGCAGCCTTAAGAGTCTTGTCTCATCGGGTGTGGTGGCATACACCTTTAATACCAGCATGGGGGGAGGGGAGACAGAGGCAGGAGGTTCTCTGTGAGTTCCATGCCAGCTGCTACAGGGAGACTCGTCTCAAAAAGATAGAAAAAATAAAAATAAATAAAGTTTAAAAAAAGAATCTGTCTCTAGGAGCTTATCTTTCTATGTTTTTAAGTCTGGATTGTCATATTTGGACTTTTTCTTACTATTTTTTGAGTCTGAAAAAATCTTATATATTATTAAGTCATGAATAACTTCCTGATCCATAAATAAATGCTAGAAAGCAAAGAAGTGGCTTTTTAAAAATTGAGTTTTATAATTGTTCTCTAAATATAAAATCAAATGAATAGTGTGCATTATTATTTCCTCTGTACCAGACATTGCTCTAAGTGTTTATATTTCCTTATTGCTGTTGTGAGGCTTTGAAGCCAATTCTATTATTGTCTGCAGTGTGTGTATTAGGAAATGGAACGAGCGAAGTTAATTTGCCTAGAGTCACATGAGTAGTAAGTGACAAGCCAGGCCATCTGTCTGGTTGAGCTTCTAGCAGTGCTTCAGTGACTCATGTTAAGTGAACAGATCAGTCATCAGAGTCACTCTCGTCATATGTGGATGGTCCCAAATTGCTTTTGCTCATAAAAATGTAAGCTTTCATTGAAACAGAAATAGGATACCCTGTGGGTTTGTCCTCTATTCTATTAAGAGGTGTCTGTGTGTTCTAGTATAGCAGGATATTGGTTGTGTTATCTGTAGAATTACTAGTAATTTGATCTGTTAAGACTTAATAATGTAGACTTCGGAGATAAATAGACCTAGGTTTGAATCTTGTCCCCCACCCCCACCCCACTATATCTGTAGCACTGAGGGCTGAAAAAAAGAAAGAAAATTTTGATTATGGTAGAACTTGCTTCAGCTGTTATAATTGTTGACCTTGTTCTTGTAAAAGACAAACGAGATGCTGCCTGTGAAGCATCTCATACAGACTTGGTATATTATGTGCACTCAATAAATGTTACTTATATTACTAAAATAGAGATGACTAGTCATTGATATTCCTTTTCCTCTCTGTGTTGCAAAAGAATTTGGTTTGAGTGGGGAATATCTGAATGGTAAACTGTGTATTTATTATTATCACAAACCGTGTTTAGTCCCAGCCACACGTACAATCCCTCACCCCAATGAAATTGCACTGTAGTTTCTCCGTATATGTGCTATTTGTACAATATCAGGAATAGTACCTACATCAAACATTGTCCTACATTGTATGGATGAAATGGGTAAGTAAATGGTTTTGATCAGTGTTCAATCTATAGTAAGCACTACAGATACTTTCACCATTATAAGAATAATAGTAACAGAAAAAGATCATTTTGGTGGGCTGGAGAGATGGCTCAGCGGATAAGAACACTGTTCTTGCAGAAGACCCGGGTTCGAATCCCAGAACCCACATGGCAGCTAACAACTGTCCGTAACTCCACTTCCAGGGGATCCGACAGTCTCTTTTGTCCCCCGCAGGCATTGCACACGGGTGCACTTACCTACATGCAAGCTATACATATATTCACATAAAATAAAAAAATAAATAAAATATTAAAAAACATCATTTTTGAACTTTAATATTAGTAGTATGTTTATTTCTTATGTCTTGGGTACGCATATGCCAGGGTATACATGTAGAGGTCAGATGACAACTTTAGAATTTGTTCTTCCTGCCGTTACATTGGGTTCTAGGGATTGAATTTAGTTCTTTAGGTTTGAGGGATTGTATTTAGGTCTTCAGATTTGAACAGGAAGCTCGTTTAGTCTCTGAGCCATCTGCTGGCCTGAAAATTCTTTCTTTTACCCTTATTTAAGGCCCCTTGTGATAGTACTCTAAATTCTTTTGTAGGTATCTAGTTGGTCTTTATATATGTAACCACTGAGTTATGAAAGCTAAGTGGTAGGTTCCTATGTTGTGACTTAAATTTGCTACTGAGAATCTGTTAACTTTTGTTTCCTTAGCTGCTTAACACCTCTCTAGTTATATTGCTGGGGTGGTGAGTTATTTTTATTTTTGTTTTTTTGAGACAGGGTCTCCCTGGGTAGCCTCAATTGGCCTAGAACTCTCTGTGGACTAGGCTGACTTTGATATCACAGAGATCTGTTTACCTCTGCTCCCCTGAGTGCTGGGATTTAAGTCTTGCACCACCACGCTGGGCTGGATTTATTTATTTTGTGTGTCTTGAGTGTTTTTCCTGCGTGTATATGTGTATATGCACTTGTGTCATGTCCACAGAATGTAGAAGAGGGCATTAGATTCCCTGGACCTGGAATTGTGGATGTGGGTGCTGGGAATGGAGCCCAGGTCCTATGTAAAAGCAACCAGTGCTCTTAACCATTGAGGCATCTCTCTAGATCTGTGCAGGGTGTTCTTTAGCTCATTTTATGTTTTTTCTTATTTTGTTGTTTGCTGCTGCTTCTTGCTGCCTGTTTTCTTCTTTTTCTTGTCAGTTTCTTCAGTTATCCCTGTTTTCTGATGAAATCTTGAGTTATCCTTGGTCAGTGGTAGTATTTATTTCTTTGGGTCTCTAAGGAAAAAAAAACTATCACATCACCTTCTCTTCCTTTTTTAAAAATTTTAATTAAATTAATTATTTATTTATTTAGAGACAGGGTCTCTCTGTAGCCCCAGCTGGCATGGAACTCGCTTTGTAGACCAGGCTGGCCTTGAACTCAAAGAAATCCGCCTGCCTTTGCTTCCCAAGTGGTGGGACCAAAAGTGTGTGTCACCATGCCCGGCTTTACAATATTTTTATTTTATATATACAAGTGTATTGCTTGCATGTATGTAAGTGTACCTGTGTCATGCAATGCCCCTGGAGGTCAGAAGAAGGTGTCAGATCCCCTGGAACTAGAGTTACAGATGGATGTTAGCCCCCATATGGGAGCTGGGAATGGAACCTGGGCCCTCTGCAAGAGCAGTCAATGCTCTTAATCTCAGAACCATCTTTCCAGGCCTTTAAATTCTAACTTTTAAGACAGGGTCTCTCTACATAAGCCTGTATAGTCTGGAACTCATTTTATAGACCAGGTTCACCTTAAACTTACAGAGATATGCCCGCTTCTGCCTCCCAAGTGCTGAAATTAAAGTCCTTGTGCCATGTGCTCTTTTTAAAAAAGTTTTATTTTTATTTATGTGTCTGTGTGTGTTTGTGCACATGTTCAGGTACCTAGGGAGACCAGAAGAAGTTGTTGGATCCACTGGAGTTAGAGCTACAGGTGGTTGTAAGCAGCCTGATGTGGGTCCTGGGAACTGGACTCATGTCACCTGTCAAAGCAGCAAATGCTCTTAACCTGTTGAGCCATCTCTAGACCTCCTTGTTTCTCTTCGATAGTTTGTATACTTAAAGGATATTTGTTTGTTTTTAGATACAGGGTCTTGCCTTGTAGCCAGGCTGATCCTGATCCTCCTTCCTCAGCCTCCCAAATGCTGAGATTACAACAGGCCTAGGCCACCATGGCCAGCTTTAAGGATTAACAATGTTAATGTTGTGTTACCCTCTGAGTCCTTCTGCTCTGATCTCCCAAGCTCCCTAGGCCCCTAGGTTCCTTTATAATTTCCTATCTCTTGGAGCAATTGGCCGGCCTGCCTTCCTGCCTTCCTTCACCCAGACTGGCCTGGAACTTGCAGCAGTCCTCCTGCCTCAGCCTCCCAAGTTCTGAAATTACAGTCATGAGCCACCACATCCAGCTAATATTTAACTCGGCCTTAGACAGTAGTGCGTTTTGGTGATTAAAGTTGTATGGTATTAACATTCTGTTATTAATGCGTTAAAAACCTTGCCATGAAAATGTTGACAGCCTTATTCAAAGCATTTCATTACCTTCAGATAGTTTTTGTTTGTACTCATGGAGAAATTGGTTATTTCTTTTGTTTAGTTACAGCCAAGTTCTACATCTGAATCTATGGATCAACTACTAAGCAAAAGTAGAGAGGGAGAAAAGTCAAGAGATTTGGTCAAAGACAAAATTGAACCAAGTGCTAAGGATTCTTTCATTGACAATAACAGCAACTGTACCAGCGGCAGCAGCAAGTCGAACAGCCCAAGCATTTCTCCTTCAGTACTTAGTAACACCGAACACAAGAGGGGGCCTGAGGTCACATCCCAAGGGGTGCAGACTTCCAGTCCAGCCTGTAAACAAGAGAAAGATGACAAAGAAGAGAAGAAAGACGCAGCTGAGTGAGTAACCTGGGATTTAGCACATCCTCTTATCCAAGTAACTTTTTTTAAGGTATTCTATCCTTTCAACTTGAATCTATCTGGACTTTGACAATGCTTTCTAAGTAACTGTTACTTACCAATCTCATGTAAATTAGGTCATTGAACTCTTAGCACTCTTCCCCTTCCCAGCCATTTTTTTGTAGCACAGCATGGGAGATAAGAATGCTATTTAGGTAGACATTCATGTTTTGAAAGGTCACAGTTTTGGGGGTGCTATCTTTGATTCCCTTCATGACTGACTCACCCCATATGCTGGAAGGGCTTAGCATTGCCTCAGTTGAAAACAGGAGTGTAGTTTCTGGTACCTATACTTGCACAAAGTCTTGTGTCAGAAGCAACTGTTTTACTCAGTATTCACAGTTACTAGTCTTTTCCTTTTTATAAATCTTATTTCTTTTCTATATGCCTAGTATATTAAATTCAGAAAAGGACTATAGGCTAGCCTTAGACCTAATCACCACTGCTTTTCGTCATCTTAGTACCAAACAATCTAGTTATAGTTGAACTCTTAGAATTACAGATTGAGTAACTGCTTATTCTTGATTTGAGGCAAAAATTTTTATTAGAGCAATGATTTTTCCCAAGACATATAGTTAAAAAAATATCTTGCCACATTAAAACTTACCACTTTTAAATGGGCATGGCAGCACACGCCTTTTATCTCAGCACTTGAGAGGCAGAGGCAGGCAGATCTCTGAGATCCAGGCCAGTCTGGTCTATATAGTGAGTTCCAGGTCAGCTGTGGCAGCCAGGGAGACCTTGTCTCAGAAAGACAAAAAATCAGTAAATAAAAATTATTGCTTTTGTCAAACATAGTGGCACAAGCTTATTAGCTTAGCCCCTAACAGACTGAGGCAGTAAGGAATCCCAAGTTGGAGGCCAGCCTAGGCTATGTTTTAAGGTACTGTCTTTTTTTTTTTTTAATGTGTATGAGTGTTTTGCCTGCATGTATATAAGTGCGCCACATGCATGCAGTGCCCACAGAGGCCAGAAGAGGGTGTTGAATCCCCTAGAACTGGAGTTACAAATAGTTGTTAGCCCCATGTGGACTTCTACAAGAGCAGTTTGGTGCTCTTAATTGCAGAGCCATCTCTTCAGCACCAGGCCCTGTCTTTTTATTATTATTATTTTTATTTTATATGTTTGAGTGTATTGCCTGCATGTATTGAAGTGCACCTGTGTCATGCAGTGCCCATGGAGGGCATCAGATCTCCTGGAACTGGAGTTAAGGATGGCTGTTAGCCACCATGTGGATGCTGGGAATCAAACCCAGGTCCTCTACGAGAGCATCCCCTTCTCGTAACTGCTGAGCCATCTCTCCAGCCCCAGGTTCTGTCTTTTTAAAAATAATAATTGGAAAAATATATACTGCCAAATATATACTGGTGGGTGTGGTGGTGCACGCCTTTAGTCCCAACAAGAGACAGAGGCAGGTGGATCTCTGTGCGTTCAAGGCCAGTGTGGTCTACATAGTAAGTAGCCAGCTGGGGCTACAGGGAGAACCTGTCTCAAAAAGACCGAAAGAAAAGAAAGGAGGGAGGGAGGGAGACAGGGAGACAGGGAGACAGGGAGACAAATATATACTGAATGCTATGAATTCACATATTAGACATTGTTTTTAAGGATATTTTATAATGGGTTACTGCCTTTTTAGTTGAAGTGTTTCTTGGTGGCTTTTGAGAGAAGCAGTCTATTTTGTTTAATTTGTTCTTGTATCACTAGCTTGTCAGATTTAAGTGGTGGTCAACAAGGTGTGTGCTTTAATAAAGGAGATTAATGTTGTTGCAGTGAAAATTGTTTAAATTTGATACACGTCAGCAATCTTTTAGAACTTTTCAAGCATGGAAATATTCAGAGGAAAAAAAAAGATTCCATGCACATTTCACCGGCCTACCTATTTTTTTTTTTTCCTGGTTTAGGCAAGTTAGGAAGTCAACACTGAATCCCAATGCAAAAGAATTCAACCCTCGTTCTTTTTCTCAGGTAAGTTTATTACTATTTTGAGGTAACTTCTGAAGAGAATGCCTTGTGATTAGTAATGGTCTTTCTAAATTCCTTGTGATTAATAATGGCCATCTAAATTCAGCTGTAGCATGCTAAGACAGCTTTCTTTTTCTTGTGTAATTGTCAGTGTGTATGTTGTTGCCATTAAAATCGTTCTTTGAGCGTAAGCTGTCGATTTGGACATGGTGCTCAATTTTAAGAAGACTGGTTTAGACTGTTGGGCTCAAAGATACTCTGTTCTACTGAATACATAAAAGGAGGTTTGCTTTTTTATTATGTAAAAACATTTTTTCAGGCAAGGCATGTGTGTTAGCACATGCTTGTAATTATACACTTGGGAGACTGAGACAAAAGGATCATGAATTTGGCTAACCTGGGCTACATAGCAAACCCTGCCTGAAAAGACGGTGATAGATAAATAAATAAATAAATAAATAAATAAATAAATAAATAAATAAA
>NW_008350324.1:5780371-5786144 GCF_000622305.1 Nannospalax galili
CTGTAGACCCAGCACTTGGAAGGTAGAGGCAGGCAGATCTCTGTGAGTTCAAAGCCATCCTGGTCTACATAGTGAGTTCCAGGCCAGCTGGGGCTACAGAGAGACCCTGTCTCAAAAAGACCAAAAAGATAAATAGACCTCTCCTGCTTTCTTATAAAATTTCCAGTACACACACATATTTTGTGTGTGTGTGGGGGGGTGTTATGTTATGAGTGGGGTATTTTTGAACTCACTCTGTAGACCAGGCTGGCCTTGAACTCACAAAGATCATGTTATGAGTGTTTTAATGTGAGTTTAAATGCACTGATGTGTGCAGTGCCTGTGGAGATCAAAAAGAGGGAGTTGGATCCCCTGCAATTGGAATTAATGACAGTTGTTAGCTACCATGTAGTGCTGGGAACCAAGCCCCGGTCTTCTGTAAGCGCAGCCAGTGCTTTTAGCTGCTGAACCAACTCTCCAGCCCCTTTATAATACTTTTTCATTGATAGTTATTTTAAGCTTTCTGCCATAGAATTTTGTTTCTGTAATTTTTTTTTTAATTATTTTTATTTTTAACTTAATTTTATTTTTTTATCTTTTGAGACAGAGTTTCCTGTAGCCACAGCTGGCCTGGAACTTGCTATGTAGACCAGGCTGGCCTCCCATCTCACAGAGGTTTGCCTGCCTCTGTGTCCTGAGTGTTGGGATTAAAGGCGTGCGCCATTTTTTTTGTTGTTGTTTTTAATTCTGAAGAATAAACTCAGGGTTTTGTTTACGCCAGACAAGCCACCTACTACTGAGCTATATCTGCAACCCAAGGTTTTCTTTTCTTTTTTGCTGGAATTGTACTTAGAGCTTCATACAAGCTAGACTTTGGGGTTTTATTGTTTTTGTTGTTTTGTCTTTTGAATGAAATGGTGCTAGGTAAAAGCAAATAAACATTTAGAAAGATAGACAAAATTACTCTGCAAATTGCATTAAAAGTTAACTTTTCTTGAAATAGTCCACATTATTTTTCTGTTTTTGTAGCCAAAGCCTTCTACTACCCCAACTTCGCCTCGGCCTCAAGCACAACCTAGCCCGTCTATGGTTGGTCACCAACAGCCAACTCCAGTTTATACTCAACCTGTTTGTTTTGCACCAAATATGATGTATCCAGTCCCAGTGAGCCCAGGAGTGCAAGTAAGTCATACAGTTTGATATTCACTAGGCCACCCTAGTTTGTATTTGGCATAAATACCTTTTAGATATGTACTAATCTAGAGGCCTGTTGACATACAGAAGGATTGGAAAGATCTATAGATCTATATACTAACAATACACCAATTTTAGGAGTGTTGTTCAGAAAAATGTCATACATTTATTATAGGCTAGAGTTGTTACTGTTACCTGTGTGCATTTTAAATTTAACTCATAGAGAATCAGGAAAACATAGAGGCAGATCAGAATAAAAGACAGTGATAAAATACATTGCTATCATATGAACCTAATGATATATTTTTTTAATTCCCTCAAGCCTTTATACCCAATACCCATGACGCCCATGCCTGTGAACCAAGCCAAGACATATAGAGCAGGTAAAGGTGAGAATAATCCTGCCTGTGTTTGCTTGTAAGTCTGCATGCTGCATGAATTAAGCCCCATTAAACAATGAATAGTTGGCTTCAGCTTGGACTTCTAGGGTCTGTTTTCACTTTAGATGATCTGCTTAGGCATTTAGATAAATACTGATAAGCAAAAAGTGGAAAGTAAACGTGTAAACAATGTATCCTCTCCCCCCCCACCCCCGGCCTTTTTGAGACAGGGTCTCCCTGTAGCCCCAACTGACCTGGAACTTGCTATGTAGACCAGGCTGGCCTCGAACTCCAGAGATCCGCCTGTCACTGCCTCCTGAGTGCTGGGATTAAAGTCATGTGCCACCAACAATGTGCCCAGCCAACAATGGTATCTTTTTTAAAAAACTGTATATGTGTGGTTGTGGAAGTCAGAGAGCAACATGTAAAGAGTTGGTTCTGTAAGACCATGTGGGTTGAGGGAATTAAACTCACATAATCAGCCTTGGTGGCAGGCTTCCTTGCCTGTTGCCATCTCACCAGCTCAAAAATGTTTCTTTTGCAGGCTGTGGTGGCACACGCCTTTAATCCCAGCACTTGGGAGGCAGAGGCAGGTGGATCTCTGTGAACTCAAGGCCAGCTTGGTCTACATAGTGAGTTCCAGGACAGCTGGGGCTACAGGGAGACCCCGTCTCAAAAAAGACCAAAAAAAAAAAAAGTTTCTTTTAACTAGATGTGATAGCACAGTCTTACAATTTCACCATTCAAAAAGTAGTTTTGATTATTGAGTATCTTACCTTTTTCCAAAGAAATTTAATTGTGAATCTTAAGTCTAAATTGAAGTTTAAAACTTTTGTTCTGGGCTTATTTTTGTTTTTGCTTTTTTCTTGTTACTGTTTTAGAGATAAGAGTCTTATGTATCATAGCCTGGTTTCAATGAATTATGTATCAAAAAATGTCCTTGAACTCCTGCCAAGTGCTGGGTTACAGGTGTGTGCCACCACACTGTTTTAAACAGTGCTAGGGATCTAATTCAGGGCTTAATACATGTTAGGCAAATACAATGCCAACTGACCCGCATCCCCAGTGCACTTTTTGTTTTTACTTTGATCTTTAACAGCTATTTTTAAGCCAAGAGTGGCACTACCATGCCTGTAATCCCAGTACTTGAAGGTAGAGACAGGAGGATCAGAAGTTCAGGGTTATCCTCTGCTACATGTTTCACAATCAGGCAGGACTACATGACACCATGTCCCAGCAAAACCAAAAAAATCTTTTAGTTGGGTTTAATGACTTTGGTAAATTCATAATTACAGGGATTAATCTCACTGTGAAGGTTAGAAGAAGTTTAGGGAAATGAAGTGTTATTTCAGGTGCCATGTTAGTACCTATTATGGTTTTAGATTTTGATCTCCTTCTCCATTCCATTCATTCCATTCATTCATTCATTCAGTCAGTCAGTCAGTCAGTCAGTCAGTCAGTCAATCTTTTTGAGACAGGGTCTCCCTGTAGCCCCACCTGTCCTAGAACTCACTATGCTGGCCTTGAACTCACAGATCGCCTGCCTCTGCTACAATCAAAGGCATGTGCCACCATGCCCGGCTTTTTTTTTTCTTTTTAAATAATTTATTATTTTTATCTTGTGTATATTACCTGTGTGTATGTGAGTGCACAAGATCTTAGGGGCTGGAGAGATGGCTCAGCAGTTAAGAACACTGACTGTTCTTTAAGGCAGGCATGGTGGCACATGCATTTAATCCCAGTACTTGAAAGGCAGAGGCAGGCGGATCTCTGTGAGATGGAGGCCAGCCTGGGCTACACAATGAGTTCCAGGCTAGCTGGGCTACAGGGAGACCCTGTCTCAAAAAAAAAAAAAAAAATTTAAAAAAAAAAAAAAAAAAAGACAAGATCTTAGTCTGTTGTCCAGCCTGGTCTAGAACTCATTATGTACTTCAGGTTGCCTGAACACAGTTCTGATAAGCCTATTTCAACTGCCTGAGTATCAGGGTTAAAAAAAATTTTTTTTTTTGGTCTTTTTGAGACTGGGTCTCCCTGTGGCCCCAGCAGCCTGGAACTCACTATGTAGATCAGGCTGGCCTTAAACTCACAGAGATTTCCCTGCCTCTGCCTCCTCTGTGCTGGGACTAAAGGCGTACACCACCAGGCCTGACTTGCTTTTTCTTTATTTTTGATGAGGTGTTACTTATATAGGTCTTTATTTCAGCATCATAGGTGCTAGGGTTACAGACATGCACTGCCACACTGAGTTAAGGTGTTTTTCTAGTACTGCCTAGAGTTACTGATTGAAATGGTATTTAAAGCAGTGTAAGGCCTGGAGAGATGGCTTAGTTATTAAGACCATTGACTGTTCTTGCAGAAGACTCGGGTTCAAATTCTAGCACCTACAGACATGTAACTTGAGTTCCAGGAGGATCCAATGCCCTCTTCCATTTTCTGAGGGCACTGCATGACACAGGTGTACTTACATACATGCAGGCCATATACTCATACACATAAAATAAAAATAATAATAAAAAAAAACAGTGCAAAGGAAACTTTGTGTGTGAAATATAAAAGATGATTGCAGTATAAAGGAAGCATGGCATTGTGGCTGTGATAGTAGATGGATTCAAATTATATAACTCTAGGGAGTCCCTCCTGTTGTACAAAGACATTACTAATACAACAGAGCAGGCATACCATTCAGAATATTAGGTGAGCTGGGTTTGGTACACATGCCTATAATTCCAGCATGCAGGAGGTAGAGGAAGGAAAACCAGAATTTGAAGGTCATCCTTTGCTGTATATTGAGTTAAGGCCGGCCTGAAATATGAGACCCAGTAAATGCCCCTCTGCCAAGTGTGTGTGTGTGTATGTGTGTGTGTGTGTGTGTGTGTGTGTGTGTGTGTGTGTGTGTGTGTGTGTGTGTGTGTGTGTGTGTGTGTGTGAGAGAGAGAGAGAGAGAGAGAGAGGGAGAGGGAGAGAGGGAGAGAGAGAGAGATAGCTGAAGTCAGGTGTCATAATGCATGTCTGGGACTCAGCAGGTTGAGGCAGGCACCTCATGAGTTCCAGAATAACCTGGGAGACTTGTTAAGACCACCTAAAAGCAACAACAAAATACTAAGTGTAGCAGGAACTATTCTATGAAATTGGAAGTGAATACGTACTCACTTTTGTCCATCATTCAGCTTCTGTAACAAGATTTTGCCATGTTCATGTGAACTATTTTTTTGTTGCTGAAAATTTAAAGCAAATTCCAAACACGGCATTCAATTCCTACATTATATAGTATGTATTTTAAAAACATAAAATTTTTCTTTTTTGGGGGGGGATTCTTAAAATTCTTTTTTAGTTGCATCAGAAGCACTGGAGAGAGATGTCTAATGGAGACATGGTCAATTTGACCTATTTCCAGAGTTTCTGCTGCAGTAGGTTTGTAGCATAGCCTGGAAAATGACATTTCTAGTACAAGTTCAGAACTAGTGCCTGGGTGATGCTGCTGTAGGAAGCCACAATAACTGTTTGAAATAGTGATTTCTGAATTCCTAGCATGTGTTGTCCAATTGTAGGCAGAATCATCTCTAGGACTCTTCAGTTCGGGAGTGCATTTTGGTTACCCTGAGATAATTCATGTAGGGAAGCAAGAAAAATGGTTTTTCCCCCTCCAGTGTTCAGAAAAGAGTTGGTACCCTTGTTACTACTTCAGTTGTGCCTACTGAAGCTTTGTTTCTATTTCTTTAAAAAGATATAATTAACTCTCCCCTCCTAGCCTATTGTTTATCTTTTCTTTTTTTAATCATTTTGAGACCGTCTCTTTGTAGCCCCAGCTGTCCTGGAACTCACTATGTAGACCTGGCTTGTTTTCTTAATTAATTAATTTATTTATTTATTTTTGGTCTTTTTGAGGCAGGGTCTCCCTATAGCCCCAGCTGGCCTGGAACTCACTATGAAGACCAGCCTCGCCTTGAACTCACAGAGATCTGCCTGCCTCTGCCTCCCAAGTGCTGGGATTAAGGGTGTGTGCCACCATGCCTGGCTTGTTTTTCTTATTTTTAAAAGCCTACTATGAACTCATATTTGTTGTGTTTGTTATCCTTTGGTTGTTTTAATCGTTGATTATGCAATTCCCTAGCTCAGTGGCTCCTGTGTAGGTTTAATATTGCTCAGTCATCAGTGGTGCTGCTTTTGTTTTCCTGACAGCTAGCTCTCTCAGGAACCTCTTTCACTAATCCTTGCCTTGT
>NW_008350324.1:5790048-5800052 GCF_000622305.1 Nannospalax galili
GTGATTTTGACATGTGAATTTCTTTTGTAGTTTCTGATTCTTGTGTGAGACTTAGGCCTTCAAGTTTAGGTCTGCTTCTTTTTGTGAACTTTATGTGTCTTTGTGGTTTACTTTTTGGGCATGAAAAGCTGGTTCATCTAAGCTTCCAGTTCTCTCTTTTGATTTTATATTGGAGCGGCCGGATTACTTCAGGAGTTCCCTCAGAGGCTCAATTCAAGTGAGGGTCAAATGTTTTCAGGCTTTCTCCTAAGGTCTGGATCCCTCCAGGAACAATTTTGGCCTCAGGAATTTGGGGGTTGGACTGGCCTGGGAGCCTGGCCCAGGAAAGATGCTGGTCTAGGGCCAGCTGGTGGCTGTCCCACCCAGAGATGCAAAGGCAGATGGGGCGGGAAGAGGCCCCAAGGACTCCTGGGGACTGCACTGAGGAGCTGGGTTGGTCTGGATGCAAAGGATCAGGAAGAGGAGAGGTCAGCCCGTGTCCCAGAAAGAGGCTGGAGGATTGTGCAGGCCCAGGGAAGCCTAGGGAGTTGAGGGCGGGGCCAGGCCCAGAAGCAGTGCTCCTAGGTCCCAGAGAAGGCACTATGTTGGTCTGGGTGTAAAGGATCAGGAAGCAGTATTGGTTCCCCAGGTGTCTGGGGCCCCAAGACAAGGAATGGGGCAGGGCCCAAACACGGAGGAGAAAACTGAGGTGGAGATGGGAGAGTGAATGAGGCTGGGGTAGTCACAGTATGGAGGGCGCAATGGACTTACCCTAGAGAGAGGCCTGGGGGTAGGAGAGAGGCCTGTGGCTGGTCCTGCAGGCCCAGGGAAGCAGAGGGAGGTGATGGCGGGGCCAGGCCCAGTAGCAGTGCTCCTGGGGCCCAGAGAAGGCACTACATTGGTCTGGATGAAAAGGATCAGGAAGCAGTATTGGTTCCCCAGGTGTCTGGTGCCCCAAGACAAGGAATGGGGCAGGAGAGAATGGCGGTGGAGATGGGTGGATGAATGAGGCTGGGGGAGTCAAAGTCGGGATGGGCTTACCCCGGGGAGAGGCCTGTGGGTAGGAGAGAACTGTTTATCTTCTTAAGGCTACCTTCTAGTCATTGACTTTTTATATGCTGCTTTCTTTCTAATCCAATGATTTGTGTGCTTTTTATAACCTTTTTCTACTGTGGGGGGATTTAATTTACCACTTAGATCATAGGTTTCAAAACTAGCTGGGTGTGTTGGCATATGTCTATAATTCCAGCACTTGCCTGATAGAAACAGGAGGATCAAGAGTTCTGCAAGTTCCATGCCAGTCTGGGCTATATTAGGCTGCTTTGTTTTGATTTTTTTGTTTGTTTGTTTTGTTTAATCATTTATTTTTTAATGGAATCTTGGAGGATGGGATTTGAGACAAACTGAGTCTTCCTATAGCTCCAGCTGGCCTGGAACTCTGTGTGGACCAGGCTGGCCTGATTTCATAGGGATCTGCCTGCTCCTGCCACCCAAATGCCAAGAATAAAGGCATGTATCACCACACCCAATTTGGAAACATTTAATGCTGTAAATTTCTTTGCATTCCTTGAATTGTATTTCAGGAACTTGATGTTTTCTATTTTTATTTAATTGAAAGTATTTTCTATCTCTTTTCTTGATCTATTGATTATATATTACTTTATATATTTGTCCTTTATTTTTCCATTGTGTTGGAAATAAAGTTATATATTTGTCTTTTATTTCCATTGTGTTCAGAGAAAAACCAGTGTGAAAGACATCTTATATTAATTTTCCATGTGAGGGGCTAAAGATAGATGGCTCAATGGTTAAGAGCACTTGCAGGCTCCCAACTGGCCATTACTCCAGTTCCATGGGATCTGACACCCTCTTCTGACCTTGTGGGGCCACAACATGCTCATGGGTACGCTTACGTACTTGCATGCAAGATACACTTAAAATTTAGAAACAAAATTTTTTAAAGGCCGAGCATGGTGGTCTACTCAAGAGGCAGAGGCAGGTAGATTTCTGTGAGCCTGGTCTACGTAGTGAGTTCCAGGCCAGCTGGAGCTACAGAGAGACCCTGTCTCAAAAAGGGGGCTGGAGATATGGCTCAGCGGTTAAGAGCCCTGACTGCTCTTGCAGAGGACCCTGGTTTGATTCCTATCACCCCCATGGCGGCTACAAACCGTCCTTAACTCCAGTTCCAGGGTAATCAGAAACCTTCTGACCTCCATGGCATTGCACAAGGATGTACTCACATACACGCAGGCAACACACACATATACATTTAAAAAAAAAAATTTAAAAAATTTTTTAAAATGTCAATATGAAGGTATGTCTACTTCTGTATTTTCCTTTTGTTTTTGCGGGGTCCTGGGCACCAAATCCAGGGCCTTTCACATGTTAGGCAAATGCTCTTCCACTAACCTCCATTGCCAGCCTCTTCGACCTTCTGCACCATTCTATCTGTGTGACACATGGGACTGCCTTCCCATGCCAACATAGACCCCACCCCACCCCCAGGTTTTCTTGAACCTTTTCTTTTTTAAATTTTTATTTTATGTGTATGTGTGTATTGCCTGCATGTAGGTAAATGCACCTGTGTCGTGCAATGCCCACAGAAGACAGAAGAGGCTGTCGGATCCCCTGGAATTGGAGTCATGGACAGTTGTTAGCTGCCATGTGGGTACTGGGATTTGAACCCATATCTTCTCCAAGAACAGCCAGTGTTTTTAACCACTGAGCCATCTCTCCAGCCCTGAACCTTATAATTGACCTGATAACTGAAATACCAGCTTTCTTTGAAAGCCTTCATTATTAGACTTCTCAGACATACACAGTGAAGCAGATTAGTGTGGTATCAGTAATCACCAATTAACTGGCTCCTTTTATAGTCAAATAAAGTTTACTAGTTGAATTTATAATGTTGATGGGTTTTTTTTTTTTTTTTTTGGAGGGTTCAGGGCAGGAGGAGTATCATTATATAGACCAGACTTGCACTTTTTTGTGTGTGTTGTGAAGCTATTGTAAAAATTTTCAGTCATTAATTGCTTCACGGCAGTCGTTTCTTAGATAGTCTTGTCTCATGCCTTCTCCACTGTGGAATTTTAAAGCAGAAGAATCTTAACATACCATTTAATTTTATCCATATTTCAGTGTGTCTTTCGAATTACTGTAGTCTTTTGTGTAAATCATTGTGTTAGTTGCCTTCAAAAAACTTTTATTACCCCATGCGTGGTGGTGCACACGCCTTTAATCCCAGCACTGGGGAGACGCAGGCAGATCTCTGAGTTCAAGGCCAGCCTGGTCGACATTGTGAGTTCCAGGACACCTGGGGCTACAGGGAGACCCTGTTTCATAAAGATCCCCCCCTCAAAAAAAAAACTTTTATTACATTTATCGTGTGTGTCTGTGCATTTATGTGTACATAGGCATATCTGTATGTGCCACTCAGTGTGTGTAGAGATCAAAGGACAACTTGCCCGTTGGCTCTCCCTTCCCTATGTGAGTCCTAGTGATTAAATTCAGGTTGTCAGGCTTGTCAGCAAGCGCCTTTTCTGGCTGAACTTAATCACTGGCCCTGTTTTTGCTTTTTTTAAAGGCAGATTCTCACTGTGCAGCCTGGGCTAGCCTCCAGCTTGGAATTCTATTGCCTTAGCCTGCTGAATACTAACATGGTAGACATGTACTACCCAGGCTCTGCTCAGAGTTTTGATTGTAGCTTTTGCTTTGGGTTCTCCCCCGGACCTTCATCTTTTTTAAACCCAAATACATCATCCTTTTTTTATTCTACCCGATTGCATCCTATAAACTGATGGTTGCCAAGGGTAGCCTTTGATTCATCTTGTAAGGCCAGCCTGGAACCTTTGCTTTCAGGACTGGTCAATTTTAAAATTGTGGGGAGTGGTGGCACACGCCTTTAGGAGGCAGAAGCAGGATGATTTCTGTGAGATACATCAAGGCTAGTCTGGTCTACATAGTGAGTTCCTGGCCAGCTTATGGTACAGAGAGACTATGTTTCAAAAAATCTGGGCTTCCTTGTGGTTGATGAATGTCCTTCCATTGGAGACATGACATCTCTCTTCATGTTGAGCAGCAACAGTGAGTTTTTGTAATGCCTGTAATCCCAGCACTTTGGAAATGGAGGCAGGAGGATCGATCAGTGTTCAAGGTCATCTTGTGCTGTGTGAGTCCCTGTCTTGAAACAAAACAAACACATCTATACACCACATGAATCCCTTAGCTACTTTCTGTGTCTTTAGCTGCCAATTGGTGATCATTTTGTAGCCTCAGATCCAGTATTCCATTAGGGCTTGTGAGATGTAACATTTTTCTGTCTTCCCATCTTGACTTAATAGCTGAACTATTTCTGTGGAGTAAAACTTACCTCAGCAAAGTATTTGGTAACTCTGAGGTATAGCTCGTATGAACTATTAAAAATGTGTCCCCAGAGATGCTAATCAGTTCCCTTTTTCAAGGAGGTCTTCAAAGCAGTAGTGGTTCCTGTCATCCATAGATGGACAGTATCTCATTTGTTACTTGTTTTTGATAGTATCAACTCAAGAAATTTCATATTTAATTTTTTAACTAACATTTTTACTAGAATCACAATAAAGTTAGAAATTTAACCTAAAGGAGAATCTTTAACTTTAATGGTGTTGAAAATCCAGAAATAAACTCTTACTTGCAGGAGCATTTTAATGTTTCTCCAGAAGATTTTGTGTATTTTTTAAAAATCTATTTTATTGATTTTTATTTTATTTTTATGAGTGTATTGCCTGCATGTATATAAGTGCACTCACAGAGATTTTCCTGTTCCTGCCTGAGTGCTTGACTCCCTTCAATTTTTTTTTATTTTTAAATCTTTCTAGGGTCCCCCTGTAACTCCAGGAACTTGCTGTGTAGACCAGGTGAACCAAAACTCAAGAGATCCTCCTGCCTCTGTCTAATGAGTGCTGGGATTAAAGGAGTGTGCTACCACGCCTGGCCCCCTTCTATTATTTTTTATTCACATAAAGATAGTAACTAACAAAATTAGTGAATCTTAATTAGTGAATCTTAACAAAATTAGGTTAATCTTAATGACATTAATTAGGTAAACTTTTATTGGGCTAGAGAGATGGCTCAGCAGTTAAAAGCACTAGCTGTTCTTGCAGAAAACCCAAGTTCAAATCCCAGCACCTACATGGCGGCTAACAACCATCCATAACTCCAGTTCCAGGGTATTTGTTGCTCTCTTCTGACCTTTGAGGACATTGCACAACTTGAGTGCACCTACACGCAGGCAATACAGTCATATATATGAAATAAAATAAAAAATTTTTAAGTGATATTTAAATTTATGGCTTTTTAAACCTGTATTAAAAGAAGCTGCTTTTTTCTCTAACAAGTGAACTGCCAATATTAAATTTTCAAAAAGTTCATTCCCAGCACTCAGGAGGCAGAGGCAAGCAGATCTCTGTGTGAGTTCAAAGCCAGCCTGGTCTACATTATGAGTTCCAGGACAGCTGGATCTACAGGGAGACCCTGTCTCAAAAAGACCCAAAAAAAAAAAAAAAAAATCATTCTGTTTCTTTTTCCTGTTTCCAAGTTTGCTTTTTAAAAAAATTTTATTTTTATTTTATGTGTATGCGTGTATTGCCTGCATGTAGGTAAGTGCACCCATGTTGTGCAATGACCATGGAAGTCAGAAGAAGCTGTCAGGTCCCCTGGAACTGGAGTTACGGACAGTTGTTAGCTGCCATGTGGGTGCTGGGATACAAACCCGAGTCTTCTGCAAGAACAGCCAGTGTTCTTAACCCCTGAGCCATCTCTCCAGCCCCTACTTTTCTTTTTTAAAAATTTATTTTCATTTCATTTGTATGAGTGTGTTGCCTACATGAATATATGTGCATCATCTGTGTGCCTTATGTTTTAGAAGTCCAGAATAAGGCATGGGATTCTCATAAAACTGGAGATTCAGATAGTTGAGAGTTGAGAGTAACCATAGGGTTGCTGGGAACTGAACCTGCTGTCTCTGTCAGAGCAGTGAGCCATTTCTCTAGCCTCAAGTGTACTTTTCAAATAATTAAATAATTATCAGCAATAGTCATTAAATTTTTAGCCAATCTTAATATTTAAAATTAAAATCACATTTTATTGGGAAACTAATAATAGTTTCTTTAATTCTTTTGGTCTAGTGAACAAACCACAGTATGTATCCTTTATGCCCTACACATTGTGAATCATGCAGTTCCTTTCCTTTGGTAGCACAGCTAATCTTCACAGGAGGAAATGCACTGGGGATGCTGTGGGTGTTCATGAACCTTAGACAGACCTTATTCAGGAGTCACCAGTGGGCTCAGTCCTCTACTTATTTTTATCAAGAAACACTTTTGGAATGGTGGAAGACATTTTTTCTATAAAGCTGTTAATTAGAAATCTGCTACATGGTGCTACTGTATGATGTTGAGTGTAACAAGGAGGGATAGGTTTGGGATGTATCTCAGTGATAGAGCACATGCTCAGCATTCTAGAGGCCCTAGCTTTAATCTCCAGCAAAGGCAAAGCAAAAACAGAGTTGGAGGTAGAGAATTCAGTGATGGGCGTTGGATTTATGTCGGCTCTTTTCTCATTCTTTTTTTAAAAAATGAACTGTGTGTGGTGGTGCATGTCTTTAGTCCCAGCACTCAGGAGGCAGAGGCAGGCGGATCTCTGTGAGTTCAAGGCCAGCCTGGTCTACATAGTTCTGGGCTAGCTGGGGCTACAAGGAGACCCTGTCTCTTAAAAAAAAAAAACAAAAAACAAAACTGGATGTCTTTTTGTTTGTTTTTTAAATTTTATTTATTATTTTTATTTTATGCTTATGAGTGTATTGCCTGCGTGTATGGGAGTGCACCCATGTCGTGCAGTGCCTCGGAGGTCAGAAGAGGGCTTCAGATTCCCCTGGAACTGGAGTTAAGGACAGTTCATAGCCGCCATGTGGGTACTGGGAATTGAACCCAGGTCCTCTGAAAGAGCAGTCAGTGCTCTTAACCACTGAGCAGTCTCTCCAGCCCCTGGATGTCTTTAACAAGTGACATAATTTGGAGTATGAGACAGTATAGGTGCCCCACCCCCATCCTGACACCATGTCTTATGATAGAGATTGATAGTAAACACATGGTCTAGGCATGGTAGCACATGCTGGCAAGAGGCCGGCCTTGTCTTTGTAGCTAGTTCCAAGCCAGCTGGGGCTAGGAGATCCTGTTTCAAAAAAAAAAAAATTTAAAAAACAAAAAAGTAAACAAATGGGCTATCTGAGAAACCTGGTGAAAGAAAAGTTGTAACTGACCCTGAAGGATGAGTCAAGATTCCTGGCTGGCACTGGGGGATGCTCTTTGAAGCTGAGGGAATACCATGTGTGACAGGACAGTAGCCAAGGGTGGCTATAGGAGGGTGGAAGCAGTGTGAGGCAGCTTTCAAGAGGCAGGCAGCATTGTCAAAGCACATAGCCTTGTAGGCCACGTGAGTGCATGCATTATGTTAAGGAGGTACTGTTACCTATTAATGTGTTTCTTTTTGTTCCCTATAGTACCAAATATGCCCCAGCAGCGACAAGACCAGCATCATCAGAGCACCATGATGCACCCAGCCTCAGCAGCAGGCCCACCCATTGTAGCTACTCCACCCGCTTATTCCACTCAATATGTTGCCTACAGTCCTCAGCAGTTTCCAAATCAACCTTTAGTTCAGCATGTGCCACATTATCAGTCTCAGGTAAGGCTGACTGGGCCTGGAACAAGATTTGTTCCTTTCTGAAGAAAAGTATTTAATTTCAGCTGTTTATATGGTATAGGAATTTTCCATTAAATTTTTGGTTTTGTTTTATGATAGCATAGATAAGAAGTTGGGATCTTTTAAATATATATTTGTGAAAGTTAGAACTCTAAAAATTTCAAAGGTGGGGCTGGAGAGGTAACTTAGTGGTTAAGAGCACTTGATGTTTGTCCTGGTTTGTTTCTTCATTGCTGTGACAAAACACTCTGACCACTACCAACTTGGGGAGGAAAGGGTTTATTCAGCTTACAACTCCCAGGTCACAGTTCATCAGGGAGCCCAAGGTAGGAACTCGGGGCAGGAACCTGGAAGCAGGAGCTGGAGCACAGGCCATGGAGGAATGCTGTTTACTGGCTTGCTCTCTTGGCCCCTGCTCAGCCTGCTTTCTTAGGCAACACAGGCCCACCTGCCCAGGGGTGGCACCACCCACAGTGGGCTGGGCCCTCCCACATCACTCATCAAGAAGATGCCCTTCAGACATGGCCACAAGCCAGTCCAATAGAGGCAATTTCCCGATTGAGGCTCCCTCAACCCAGGTGTGTCAAGTTAACACTAAAGCTATCCAGCACAATGTTCTTGCAAAGGACCCAAGTTTGATTTCCAACATCCACACGGAGACTCAACAATTACCTGTAACTGCAGTTTCAGGTGATCCAGTGCTCTGTTCTAGTCCCTGCAGGATGTAGGTCTCTCATGCTGCACATTCAGACAAGTAGGCACACATACACACATACAAATGAAAATAAACAATTTTTTTAAAAAAAGAATTTTAAAAAGAAGCAGCCAAGAAAATTTTTAGGCCATGCCTTTAATCCCAGCATTGCAGAGGCAGGTGGATCTTTGTAAGATAGAGACCAGCCTGGTGTACATAGTGAATTCAGGCTAGCTGGAAACTTGTCATTAAGAATATTAACTTCAACTGGGTGTGGTGGCGCACGCCTTTAAACCCAGCAATAAACCCAGCACTCGGGAGGCAGAGGCAGGCAGATATCTGTGAGTTCAAGGCCAGCCTGGTCTACATAATGAGTTCCAGGCCAGCTGGGGTATGGGGAAACTGTCTCAAAAAGAAAAAAAAAAAAGAAAAACTTCATGACTGAAGAAATGACTTAACAGTTGAGAATACTGTCTGCTTTTTCAAAGAACCTGGATTCAGTTCCCAGCATCTATGACAGCTGACAATTGTCTGTAACTCCAGTTCCAAGGGATCCAGTACCCGAGGGCATTGCACTCACAGTGTACACATAACAAGCAAAGCACTCACACAGAAAAGTAAATTTTAAAAATTTTTTATAAAGAATCTTAAGTAATAGAGCTGGAAAGATGACTCAGTGCTTAAGAACATGGTCTGTTCTTGAAGAGGACCAGACTTCAATTCCCAGTGCCCAAACCAGAGGGCTCACAACTACCTGAAACTCTGGCTTCAGGGGCTCTGACACCCTCTTCTGGCCTCTTTGGGTAACCACACACATGTGCATATACACACCCACAGAGACACAGACACACACTAAAATCTTAAAAAAAAAAAAAAAAAAATCAGCTGCATGTGGTGGTGTACACCTTTAATCCCAGCATTGGAGAGGCGGAGGCAGGAGGATCTCTATAAGATAGAGGCCAGCCTGATCTACATAGGGAGTCCCCCCCCCCAAAAGTCTTAATTAAAATATACTTGATTGATATTGGTATTTTAATGCTCTTTCCCTCTTTATTTTTTGTTTGAACACAGCATCCTCATGTGTATAGTCCTGTCATACAGGGTAATGCTAGAATGATGGCACCGCCAGCACACGCGCAGCCTGGTTTAGTATCTTCTTCAGCAACTCAGTATGGGGCTCATGAGCAGACGCATGCGATGTATGGTAGGAAGCAATTTATTTGTCTTTTTCAGTATACATGACTATTCCTGATGTGTTTCAAAGGTCTATAAAGATATTCTGTTTAGGAATAGCCTGAGCTCAGTGTGGCAGTATGAAGCTGTATTCTGGCTCCTAGGGGTGGGAGGACTGAGGTCAGAGGGTCACGTAAGCCCAGGAGTTGGAGACAAACCTGGGCTACATAGAGACTCTACCTTAAAAAACAATAAGAACCTTACTTTTTGTGACATTGAGGCTTAAGACTCTTAAAACCAAAACGTATTTCTACCTCTGACCTGATTTCTAAGTATTGGCAGTATATTTTTATTTCTGTACCTGCAGTTCCTCTACCTTGACATGTCGCTCCTTCTTTAAAATAGATTGATACATGTAATA
>NW_008350324.1:5800896-5840470 GCF_000622305.1 Nannospalax galili
TTGAGGGAGAAAGGTACCTTCTTTCTCTTCCTCCCTAGTATCATTTGGTTTATCCTGCCCAAAACTTGAAAAAAAGTGTTTACCATAGTGAAGATAGAAGCACTCTATGGAAATGAAAATGTGCTCCTTTATCTTTCCTCTCCAGGCTTAATGGATATTTTCATCTTTATTTATTATGATACTATGTATCTGCATCCCACTTCATTGTAAGAGGTTGAAATTGTATAGTATTAGGTATATTTGATTTCTTTCTTGGTACCAGGGATAGAAGCCAGGGCCTTGCACATGCTGAATAAGTGTTGTACTACCAACTCTTGGATCTATCCTAGACCTTTTAAATATCAATATACAAAGCTGGGTATGGTGGCACAAGCCTGTAGCCCCAGCACTCTGGAAACAGAGGTAAGAAGATCACTCATGAGTATCATCCCATCCAGGGCTACATAGCTTGTTCCAGCTTTCAAAAACAAAACAAAAAGACCAAAATTTTTCACTGGACATGGTGACCCGAGCCTATAATCCAGCACTCAAGAGGTGGAGGCAGGAGGATCATGAGCTGAAGGTGATCTTTGGCTACATAAGATTGTCTCAAAGAAAAAGAAGAATAATGATAAAATGAAAGTGAGACTCCCTTTGTATATAAGTAGTGTTATGTAAGAATAATTTCAAGAAATGATCCATCTTAATAGTATGGCCAGAGAATCTGTGTAGGTCAGCTGAGCAGCTAGCTGTTTAAAGTACTAAAATAATGTATTATTAGCATAGGAAATTGAATTTCCACTTATATATAGAATTGATGGACTGCCTTATAGTATGTTTTTTAACGATACACCTTGAATCAGTACCAGCTTTTAAATGGCAACACAGGAATTCTCAGAAACATTAAGAATAAAACTAACATCATAATTATTTTTCCTAGTGACATTTCAACTTTTTTTGAAGTTGGAGATAAATTTGGATTTTGGAATGATCAAGATTGTAAATATTTTCTTTATTTTGATGCCTAAATGAACATATATAAGGCGTGTTGGATTTATAGACTTTTGGCCAACACTCCCTTGATCGGTCTTGGAGAAATATTTCATCATTGTAACATGCAGGCTGCTTGAAAGACTAGGATTGGACAGCCAGAGATGGTCTTTCTGCATCTGTCATCCTATGTGTGCTTTCTCATCAGGTGTACTCCTGTCACAAGGTTCATCAATAGTTGGAGTTACACAGCATGAAAGTCATCTGCCTGTATAAAATAACTGATGTCTGCCCTTAACATAATATCACTTAAGTCTTTACGATTATTTGTTATGAATATTATTTCAAGAATAATATTTCAAGAAGTCCATCTCTTGGCCTGCCATGGTGATGCATGCCTGTAAATTTTAGCTCTGGGGACGCCAGGAGAAAAGGAGGATCATGGGTTCTGAGTCCAGCCTGGCAAACCTAGCAAGTCTGTATCTCAAAAAGAAAAAAAAATTAAAAAGTTGCTCTGTAATCAGATTGATAAATACAGTCTCAGGCTGGTTTATTATTTTCATTATGATGTCTCTTTCAGCTTGTATTTAGTTGTCTTCCCCAGAACTAAGTCTATGTGTGGAAAGCCTTCATTGATTCATCTTGCTGGCTTTCCTGCAACCTATATACATTTCAGCAATTTTCCAGTTTGGTAAAGGCTTAGGTGAAAAGTTCATTATGATTGTTTAGACATTTCTGGTGACTACATCATGATTTAACAAGTGGAAAAAAACATTTCTTTCCTCCTGTTTTCTGGCATACACCCATTGGAATAAGATCTGAAGCTTTTGAGCTAAAATTTCCATTGCTTTTAGAGAATCACCACTTGTATGTCATGCTCCTGAGCCCTGGCGCCAGGGCCATTGCAGAGCCCTTCTGCTCTGGAGGCTGGGAGAGGTTGAGGAGGTTGGGCGATGCTGTGCAGGTACTATGCTTCTTGCTGCTCATCAGGGTTCTCCTTTGTAGTCCAGGTCCTACAAAGCACAGTAGGAAATGAATTGTTTTATGGTTTTGCAGTCATAAACCATTATACTATCTGCCACAGCAAATTCTTCATTACTTTATCAGTAATTTAAATTATTTTATCTCTTTCATGGTTCAGTTATGTTGAATATAAATAGTACTTTAAAATTATTGTGCAGAAATGCTAATTTTATATTCATCTCCTTGAACAATATACATTTTATATACTCTCCCTCAAAATGCAATACATGAATCATGTTTACTTCTAGGTTACAGCCTATCTAAAATTTAAAAAATTTAATGCTCTGCCTTCAGATGTTGGTGTCATTTTTATATCAATTTAGGTTGGTTATTAATGATACAGTAAAAGTAGAGACCTTCAGGATATAGAGGACTGCTAGTGACGGCTGTATAATGGTAGTTTTTATATTTTTGATACAGTTAATAAGTATGCTAACAGATTGCTAAACCTATAAATCGTTCATTCAGGGGATGTATATTTTCTTCATAATTTTTAACTTTCTGCTTTGTATTCTAAGAAAGAACTTCTGTTACCAACCTCATCTCATTGCCTCTGCCCTCCTAAGAAGGTCTTATGACCTGCCTAAGTTGGTATCAGAGAGATGATTTTACTTTCAGAAACCATGATAAAGCTGCTTCTAATGAGTCAGCCAGAAGTGGTAGATGGGCATTCTTTTTATATATCAGCTGTATTTTTCTAAATACAATAAGCAAAAAGAAATAAAAATTACCACTATCTTTCTGCCTATCATTCACCTGTTAATGTTGATTAGTATTCCTCTAGGTTTCCTTAAACACATACACAGTACCTCCTTTGTGCAGATGCATTTTCATAAATAGCATAATACTTATGTTTATATTTTTATATTTATAAACTTTTGGATTCACTACCAGCAGCCTATAACATTTTTTGTTGCTGTAGAAAAGTCTCATGAATTTGCTTAAATACTGCTTTATCTGGTACATCCCGTATGTCAAGGTTGTCTGATGGAATGCCACGTTGGTCTTTTTATCAGTTAATGGTTTTTTATCAGATAATACTTATATCCTTTTTGTTTAAGCCAGTCAGCATGTGGAACTTGTTACTTCAGTACAGATGAAAAGTGTCTTCTGGTTCAGTCTTACCAGCTTTTAAAATCCTGTAGCAGTGTTTAAAGTGCTGGTTATCTCTTGTAAAGTAAGAATTATGAATGAGTATAAAGAGATTACTAAATATGTCAACCTTTCCAGAAAATTAGGAAATGCACATCTCGAGGCTAATTTACCTTTCTATTTCCCAAATTCAGCATGCCCCAAATTACCCTACAACAAGGAGACAAGCCCTTCTTTCTACTTTGCCAGTGAGTTGGGTTTTTTATACTAATTTTTATTACACAGTAGAACACTTTTAAAGAATACATGTTAAGGGAGCTGACTTGTTGAATAGTATTTTCCTTATGCCAGACAAAATCATCCAAAGTATGCATGTCTGGGCTGGGGATATAACTCTGGTAGAATGCTTGCCTAGCATGCACAAGGTTCTGGGTTCAATCCCCTGTACCAACCCCCAATAAAAGGTAAAAGAATTCTGTATATTTATGTATAATTCAGAGTTTTCCTAGAAGAAAAAAGGCCCAGCTTAAGACAGCTGGACTTAAAAAATAAGTTGTTTCAAGAATTAATTTTTGCATACCAAGCAAACATTAACTATTTGAGAAATGCTTTATATATTCCTTGTTCAGAGCAACAGCTAATACTATTTTATGCCATACCATATAAAACACTAGATTTTTTTTATTTTTTTATTTTTTTTTTTAGTATTCTGCCAGGGAAGAAATGTATCCTTACTGGGATTTCTGATGGCATAGGCTAGATGAGGTATTTGGGGAAACATTTCTGTCTGGTCTGTCTGTGCATGAATAGAAGCTTAAAATATTCAGATAGCAGATACATTCAAGATGTCTTTTCCTTCAGCAGGAAAGTGCCTTCAGGAGGTAGCCTCTGACAGCACAGGCCTCTCTCTATACCCCACAGTGTGAGGTCTGGATTGGACTGTCTTCCCTAAGCAAACTTCTTAGATTAGTTTTCTGTATTTGTAGGGCAATATTTTAAAATCAGACAGGTTATGGACTTTGGTAAGCTAGGATGGGTACTAGTTAATGGAGACCCTTTAGAACTTTATATTGCTTAATGTGTGTCACTTTGTGTGAAATGTTCATTGTAAAGAACATTAAGGAATAATTTTCTTCAATTAGGGACTACATTTTGAATTATTTGGAATGACGTCAGTGGTTGACTCTGCTAAAAGTCAGATTTAGAATTTAGAAAGCATTTTGACCTTAAATTTTCATTAATTATGTCATGCCTTGGTATCCAAAAATAAGCTATTTTATTACGGGTCTAGGATATGTTAACAAATTAAGTCCTTTAATAGATGCCCTTTAATAAGGAGTCTTGCTCTGTGTATGCATAATTTTAAAGGGAAACTATATCTGTAACTAAAATGTAAGATTTTTTAAGTACACAAGTTTGAGAGGTCTCAAATGGAGTTATCCTCACCATCTTACTGTCTTCTGTTAGTAGTTACACAGTCATTTTCCTGAAAAGTAGCTAAAGGATCCTTAGTCATTACCTCTTAAGCACTAATAGCCTTAGCACAGCTTCCTCCTTAAGGGAATATTAGCATGCAAGGAATCTGTTGGGCTGTTTTAGGATTTTATTTGCCACATTATTTTGCCCCTAGTTTGCTGGTGTTTTGCCATGGTTTGGTTAAGTTGTCTTTTTATTGCCCTTTTAAAATGTTCAACTTTGAGTCACATCCCCTTTTCTAAATTTAACATTGAAATTTGAAAGTTGGAAGATTTTGTTTTGCTTATTTTCAAAGTTTTATGATGCTGGTGATTGCTCATGACTTGTGCATCCAAGGTCAAAAATGACAAAACCTATTTACAAATTAAACATGTAACCCAATGGACTGAATTTGCTTCCATTAACATCATAGTTTAAGAAACTGCTTTTGGAATGTGGTTCATGTTAAAAAGATTTACCAATAACATAATTTGGAATTTTAAATATTTATGTCAAGAAGCACTTTGAATGGGAAACTTCTAGACAGAGTTGAGCCCAAAGAAACACTACTTTGTTTTTACCTAATCCAAATTTTATATAGGCTACTTAAGTTTCATAAATAGTTGTGTGATTGTTGAATAGCCAATTCAGAACTTCAAAGAAAATTCACGTTATTTTTAACTTCTCTTGAATTGGTAGTTAAAATAGGTTTAGCAAAAACAGTTTAATTGTATACTTTCCTGAAACCCTGTCTCTCTCTCTCTACTCTTTCTTAATTTCTGCTGTTTTGTCTCTCTCTCCTTTTTCAACTGTGTCTCCCTACCCTGTTTCTTTAATTTCCTTCTTCCCACTTTGTGTCATTCTTAACTTGCCTTTCAAGGAACCAAAAATGTTTGTTTGTTTGTTTCTTTGTTTTTCTTTTAATTAGCCTTAAAGTTCACATTTGTCCCAATTACTCACTTTTGCATTCAAGGAGGAAGAAAGTTGTTGGATGAAGTACTTGTTACAAACCTTTTGAGCTAGAAGATGAAAATGGTTCTAACTAAACCTCCTTAAAATGTTATTTAAAGCTTATGATGTCTTCATTACATCTTTTATTTTTATTTTCAATAGTGATTTGTAGTTCACTGGTATTTAGGTAGAAGGAGGGTGGGCTTTGTTTCTGTTTTGGATTTTTGTAAGCAAAGTCTATGAAGATTGACCTAGTATGAGTTCCTTGAAGTATTAGTGCTGTGCATGTAGGTCAGCTGTAGATGAAATACTCAGTTTATAGCCTTAGATAATTAATAAACTTACACTGCAGCGATGGTTTTTTAAAATGCATAATGGAGTCAGTAAGATAGCTCAATGGGTAAAAAGACATTTGTCACATAAGCCTGGCCACCCAGGCTTGAGCCCCAGAATCCACATAAAGGTGGAAGGAGATAATTTTCACAAAGTTGTCCTCTAACCTCCACAATGTGGGGCATCCCACACAATTCCCCCAACAATAATATTTATGTATTTTTTTAATTAAGTGCATAGTAAAAGCTGGGTATGATGATGTGCCTTACCTATTTGAGAGGGTGAAGCAGGAGGATCAGTTGAGTCTAAGAATTTGGGGCCAGTTTTGGCAACATGAGAGGATTTTATATTAAAAAAAAATGTTTTAAAAGCTGTGCATGATAGCATACACTGTAATTCTAGCATGTGGAAGCTGAGTCAGGAAAATCAGAAGTTCATTCTCCACTACATAGCAAATTTGGATTTAACTTGGACTACATGAGATACTGCCTCTAATTAATTATTAGTGTTAAAATAAGTTAGGGATATAGCTCAGTAGTAGAATGTGTACTTCGCATGAAAGAGGTACTGGCTTTAATCACCAGCACCAAAAAAGTAACTGAGTGAATAGTAGAGATAGTTGGTATTAACAGAGTAAGTTCCACTTGGAAGAGAAGGCAAGGAGGATGGTAGGTTCCAGGTCAACCTGGGCTACAGTGTGGACTTCATGGATATAATCATTCTCATTGTAATAGCCATGTTTTCATGGGTAAAAGTGATGCAGGATTTGTTAGAGGGTTGGGTTTTGTCTGTTTGGGGGTTTTGTTGTTATTTTTGAGATGGGGTAGCCCCAGCTGGCCTTGACTCACTGTGTAGACCAGACTAGCCTCAAATTCACAGAGCTCCGCCTGCCTCTGCCTCCCAAATGCTGGGACTAAAGGTGTGCACCACTACACCTGGCAGGGTTTTTTTGTTTGTTGTTAGTTTAGTTTAGTTTAGTTTTTTTAAGATCTATATATTTTTGTTGTTGTTGTTGTTCTTTTTTGAGACAGGGTCTGCCCATAGTCCCAGCTGTCCTGGAACTCCCTATGTAGACCAGGCTGGCCTTGAACTCACAGAGATCCGCCTGCCTGTGCCTCCTGAGTGCTGGGATTAAAGGCATGCGCCACCATGCCCGGCAAGATTTTTTTTTTTAAACATATTTATTATTTTTATTTTATGTATATGCGTGTATTGCCTGCACGTAGGTAAGTGCACCCATGTCGTGCAATGCCGGCAGAGGACAGAAGAGGCTGTTGGATCCCCAGGAACTGGAGTTAGGACAGTTGATAGCTGCCATGTAGTTGCTGGGATTTGAACCTGTGTCTTCTGTAAGAAAAACCAGTTTTCTTAACCACTGAGCCATCTCTCCAGCCCCTAAGATTTATTTTTATTTATGAGTCTGTATTCTACATGTGCACAAGTTATTGTGGAGGCCAGAAGAGGGAGTCAGATCCCCTGGAGCAGGAGTTGCAGACAGTTGTGTGCCACCTGACTTGCGTTCTGGGAACCAAAATTAGATCCTTTGGAAGAATAGCAGGTGCTCTTAACCACTGAGTCATCTCTCTAGCCCTAGAGTTTCTCTTGGAGATTATTGTTTGCTGTTATTTGTTTGCATTGGAGTTTTTGTTTTTGTTTTTGGTTCTGCGGCATGGAGGAACCCAGGACCTTTTTTTCTTTTCCTTTTCTTTCTTTCTTTTTTTTTTTTAATTGAATTTTTGTGTATTTTATACAGGCTATCTCAAAGAATCTTAATCATCCATATTCCCCTGTCCCCACTGGCATACCCCACAACCTCCTCACTGGAACCCATATACTCTGTCATCTGTATTAAGGCCCAGTATGTCAAATCAGTGTCTCCAGATGTTCTCCTATGCAAGTCCATCCACTGAGGTCTAGTCATCCTATATAGAGTCTCTTGTTTTAAGATCAGCTCTTCCTCACTTAGCAGTAATCAGCTGCCAATGTTTCCTCAGATCTCTCTTGCAGCAGAGGGACAGGAACACAAAAGGTCACACATGGCCAAAACATAGAGATTAAGAGTCTGCAGATTGCTGGTCCTTGGACAGGACTCCTATATTAAACTTTACCCACCCAGCGCTCAGAGACCATCTCAGAAGAGGGGGTGGAAAGATTGTAAGAGCCAGGGAAGGAGGTGCACGACCATATGGAAACAGTCTTACAAGCTCCTGGGACTCTGCCCATATGATCTTATGACAGGATCTTATACTAGATAAAGCACTCTGCCAGTGAGTCATATTAACCTCATTTTTTAAAAATATATTTTATTATTTTTATTTTATGTGTATGAGTGTATTGCCTGCATGTATGTCAGTGCACCCGTGTCGTGCAATGCTGCAGAGATCAGAAGAGGGCTTCGGATTCCCCTGGAACTGGAGTTAAGGATGGTTCGTAGCCGCCATGTGGGTTCTGGGAATCGAACCTGGGTCCTCTGCAAGAGCAGTCAGTGCTCTTAGACTGCTGAGCCATCTCTCTAGCCCCTTAACCTCATTTTTTTGCTTTTTAAAATTCTGAATATTTTTCTTAGAAAGAAATTTAAAATAAAATTTTAAAACACTTGAAATTCTTTGCCCAATCTTTTTTCTTTACATTTATTTATTTTGCGTGTGTGTGTGTGTGTGTGTGTGTGTGTGTGTGTGTGTGTGTGTGACATATGTGTGTGTGTGTGTGTGTATGTGTATGTGTATGTGTATACCACAGCACGTGTGGAGGTTGAGTGTGGAAATCAGAGGACAATTTGCAGGTATCAGTTCTCTCCTTCCATCATATGGGTCCTGGGGATCGAGCTCTGTGTTCAGGCTGCAAGTACTTTTAGCTATTGAGTCATCTCACAGGCCTCTGTGAAACACCTTAAACAGAATTTGAAAATTGCTTTCCCTTGGTCAGATTTAGTATTGCTACAAATAAAATATTTATAATAAATAGTTGGGGTTTTAATGCATGTGGTTTAGAAATAAGGCATCTGGCCCAATCATCACTATGCAGTAGCCTTGGCTACATGAGACCATGTTCCAAAAAGAAAAGCAACCTTAAGTAGTGTGATAGGGTGGCTTTTAAAAATAAGCTGGTGAGTTAAAAGAGACTGTTCTACCAGGTTCCCAGAAAAGAGTTACTACCCTCAAAAATATTCAGAGATTCTGCTGCTGCAGTTTCCTTGTTACGTGTTATCATGTATGTTGATTCTTTAACAGTGCCTAAATAGAACTGCCTTGTTCAGTCCAAACTGGGTACCAGGGAATATTAGTGCCTGCTGTGGCCTCAACAGTGGATGCATAAGAATGCCAGCTCTGGCGTTCTGCCTGTTCTGCTCTCTCAGAGATGTATTCACTATTAGAGACCATATTGTTGGAGCTGGAGTGCTCTACGTTCTCACACATTTCAGGACTGCTTCCTGTGTGTAACTCTCTATGCTACTGAGTTGGTGTACAGCCAGAGTCCTCTCTGCTGGCCACTCTTGGCAGCCTTGATGCTGACCCCTAAGTATGTTTGCTTCTCTACCACCCTTTCTGTGTTTGCTAATACTTTATCTGAAGAACATGAAAAGTGTTTTGGCATCATTTCTGTGTGTAGGCTTGACTTTGAAGGGATTATAGGGCTCATTGCTTGAGAGCAGGATAGACCTCTGTCTGCCTTGAGGCCAGTCCATTCTGTGATCACTGCCATGAGGTTAAGTTTGTACCCATGAGCTGTCCATGGTCACTGAGAGCAGTGGAGACATCTTCCTGGGCTTTCAATTCTCAAATTGCTGTTTTTTGGAGCCACAGTACTCACTCATCCCAAGATTGGGTACCTAATGAAATGCATAGAGTTGGCTCTGGGTCTTTGTCTTTATGACTGCATTTTTAATGGGCCTATCATGTTTCCTTTGAAGTTATTCTATCCAATGGGCTGGGGTGTTTAATTTCATCTCCGGCATTATTCAAGATCCTCAGTAGCGAACAGTGGTGAGGGGGTGTTGTGATTAGCTGAGATGCCACTGGCCTTGCCCTTGCTCCAGTCAGCACAGCGCTCTCCTGGCCCCACCAATGTGCATACTGGAACACTGTAGCAGCTCCAGAACAGTAGTGTGGTGAGGGTAGTCAGATGATGGCTTTGAGAGACTGCAACTGTGTCTTCTTGTGTATCAGTACAATTATTCAAGTTGTTTCTGCCTGTGCTGTCAAGTGCTTGTGCCAGAAACCAGGGACTGTTTGAGTAAATTAGCTCACACTGTCTCAATGTTAATATAATGTATATAGCTATAGCATGTGAACCAAATGCCAAAATTCAAGATGGAATGGTTTAAATGGCCTTAGAGAATGTTAGTGGCATGAGTTACATTGTAGGGTTGGGAAGGTGCAGCCAATGAGGCATAGTAGACTGGCAATAGTCACCACTACAGGTCAATTGTACACATTCCTTTTCCTTTTCCTATAGTTTCCACGGGCTCCCTTGCTCAGCAGTATGCCCATCCTAATGCTACCCTGCACCCACATACTCCCCATCCTCAGCCTTCGGCTACCCCCACTGGACAGCAGCAAAGCCAGCATGGTGGAAGTCATCCTGCACCCAGTCCTGTTCAGGTAAGGAAAAATATGGTCTGCACATAGCTGCTTCCTTGTCCCTGAACACTGCCAGGTTCCACATGATCAGAATGTATAGTGTAGCTTCTGCAGGGGGCTGGCCTTCAAAAGGTCATATGATGTACTATACCCTAAGGTGATTGAATAAGTGTTAGAAACATTAATGCAGAAAAGCTGACTTAACATAAAGGGCATGATAGAGCATAAAGCAAACACTTGGGACTTCCATTCTTTTTGGGGGGTGGGGGTCTTTTTGAGACAGGGTCTCCCTATAGCACAGCTGGCCTGGTACTCATTATGTAGACCAGGCTGGCCTTGAACTCATAGAGATCCACCTACCTCTGCTGGAATTAAAGGTGTTTGCCACCACACCTGGCTGGGGGACTTTGATTCTTAAAGCTTATGTGACAGTGTTGTTTTTCTGTTAGCTTCTTTAGCTTTACTAGTAGAGGCAGTTAGGGTTTTTTGTTGTTGTTGTTCGTTTTGTCATTTTCTCAATTCCTTGGGGCATAAATCTTGTTTGACCTGTGCTTGGTTCGGACTGCCAGGCTGAGACTTGGGCTTGAGCACTCCAGAAAAGAATTTCTGGATAGGAAGTAGCCCCATCCCTCCTGTACTTCCCTGGGTGCTAGGGGAGCCTGCTTTTATGTATGTATGTAGACCCAACTGTTTCTCAGTTAAGAAGTTTTTCCATTACTTTGCAGCACCATCAGCACCAGGCCACCCAGGCTCTTCATCTGGCCAGTCCACAACAGCAGTCTGCCATTTATCATGCGGGTCTGGCACCAACCCCACCTTCCATGACACCTGCCTCGAATACACAGTCGCCACAGAATAGTTTCCCAACAGCACAACAGACCGTCTTTACCATCCATCCTTCTCATGTTCAGCCGGCGTATACCAATCCACCCCATATGGCCCACGTACCTCAGGTAATCCAGCATTAGCCGATCCTCTATGAAGGCCACATAGGGTACCATGGTTGTCAGATAAGCAGCAGGGAGCCAATTGCTCCCCATGCCAGGAAACCCTGTGTGTGGTGCCATTTGCCTGTCTCCCTTTCCCTGCTCAGTATGTGATCTGGCCCTCAGTGAAATTGTGACTGGTCAGTCATTTACTGTTTCCTAGCCAAGACCTTAAAACTATCTCTGAGTCTGGAATGTACCCCGGTCCTTTCCTTTCCGTGTCTGCTTTGCTGTCTCTATAGTTTCACTACTTTGTGTATATGTGTATGCATATAAACAGTACACACACACACACACACACACACACACTACAGAGAGAGGAAGAGGAAGAGGAGCCAGGCAAGGTTAGCAGGTAGGTAGGCAGGCCTTCATTGGTTCTCAGTCCTCTGATGCAACTGTGCTGGGCCTGTTAGCTTGAATGTTAGTCACGTGAATTCCTGAGAAATGTCTGTAGTAGTTTTCCTGGTTATCCCTCCATCTGCTGTGATCATGTGTTGTGCTTACTTGAGAGAACTTTGGCCTTGTACTTCGATGCAGTGTAACTGGATGCTCCAGGGATTCATGTCTTGAGATCAGCCCTAAGCATTTTGGAGCTCACTTCTAGTGTAAAATCTGAGGTTGACAGGTGTGGTTGCTGACTACATACAGGGCAGCCCAAGGCCAGGGCAAGTTGTATTCCTGAGGAGGTGCTATCCTAAAGGAGAAGCCCTCCCTGGGGATGTTAGAGTGAAGTGGCTGCATCAGATGTCTGTTACTTTTTTAACAGCTTTCTGAGGTGGGTCTCACCTATGTGAGTTACTGAATGAATTCTATTTCCTGTCACATAGTATGCTAGAAAGGTTCTGGCAAGGTGTGGGCTAGAGGTGCGATGTAGTTGGGTCTCTTGCAGAAGACTAGTTTGTCACTAGGTATCCTTCCCCAAAGAGGTGAGGGTCTCTATAGGACGGTCATTGGTTGGTCAGTCGGGAGGGGTGCCAGTTTGGTCAATGTGGGCAGTGTGCTTTGTTGGATTGACATCAGAGCTGGGGTCTTGAAGTGTCTCGCAGAGGCTGGTGGCTAAGTAGGTTTGTGAACCTACATGTAAGATAGGGTCACTAAAAACCTCACTGGTCTTTTTGTGCAGAAATAGTTAAAAGCCCAAATATGCTCTGGGTCCATTTGAATGTGTGAGTATGAGTGTTTTGAGGTTGATGATCTAGAGCAGTATGCGGTATGGGCAGTAGGAAACAGGCTCTTCCTGGTCTGCCCACTCCCTGCAGAGCTGGTTGGCCCAGCTTACTGGCTGACCAACAACACCTTTCTAACTTGAACTTGCTGCTACTACTTGGTACGGTGGCACAGGTCTGGACCAGATTAACTTCAGATTACTTCTTCCCATCTCACTGGAGCCATTAACTGAGGTGGTCTCCTGCTCTATCAGCAGAGCTTTTAAAGTGAAGGGAGTCCAAGTGCTGCTTCACTTTGTCTAGTGAATCCATCATGACTGGGAGGGGCAGAAAGCTTCCAAGGGAGCTGGGGAGGGAGTCCCCTGCATAGGTTTTTGTTAGCTGCTTTCTTACTGGAAAAGGATGTTCTTTGTGTATGGCCTCATGCCATAGCAAGCTGAAAAAGCCTCCCTCCCCCCAATCAGGGGCCTGTTCTTGGTGAAGACCTTGCCCTCGTTCAGTAGCAATCAGTGATCAGACATGTTGGCAAGTAGGACACCGAGGCCTGACTTTCCCCAGGCTCACTTGTTGCTGCCCCTCCCCTGCCCCACAGGATCTGCCAATACGTGACCCAGGGAGTGGTCCCAGAGAAAAACCAAAAGGCTCTGAGGCCCATCTTGTCCCTTCCTGAGTCCCAGCCAAATGAAAGGAACAGTTGACATGTTGTTTAAGACGGAGATGTTGCCTGTATGCGTAAAAGAGCTCTCTGTTTCAGGCTCATGTACAGTCAGGAATGGTTCCTTCTCATCCAACTGCCCATGCGCCAATGATGCTAATGACGACACAGCCACCCGGCGGTCCCCAGGCCGCTCTCGCTCAAAGTGCACTACAGCCCATTCCAGTCTCGACAACAGCGCATTTCCCCTATATGACGCACCCTTCAGGTGAGGCGTGTGTGTGCAGGGGCCGCCGGGGCACCCCAAGCATTCTATTCGAAAAGGTAGAATGACAGGCAGGGTCAGTGCTTCATGCCCTGAATCTGAGTAGCGAGGCCCATCCAAGTGTGCATAGGAGGGATTGTGATGATTAGGCAGCATCTGGGCCCAAGGCCTCCAGAGCTGAGTCTTTGTGTGTTCTGCTGGTATCAGGGTTGGCTTGAGAAGCAGCAGCCTCATTCTGGGTAGCTGATGCATGCCGAGGACTCAGTTGGCCTTCCTGGTTATGTATGACAGGCTGGACAGGGCAAGTGTGTTCCTTCCTGAGTCCCAAACAGACTGATATGTGGGGGGTTATGCCCATGGCCGAGTTTGATTGTAGCTTGAAGAACATTGATGAACACATGCTGTGTGCGGACTGGTTTGAGTATAGTGTCAGCCCCAGCCTGTGCCCTGATACAGGAGAACGCCCATGATGTCTTGTACTGAATGGCTGCTGTGGCAATACCTCAGTCTCACCTGTGACTCTGAAAGCAATACTGGTGCTTGGCTAAGTTTTGGGGGGAGGGGGATATGAAGACCTCTGCTCCTACCCCAAGAGAAACGAGTCTGGGACTTGTATCTGAAGTGGTTTTACGTCTGACTGATTTGTTCTTCCCTACCCCCACCCTGATGCCCCCATCTCCTCCCCGCCCCTCCGCCCCTGTGGCTGCAGCTGGGAAGGGGGGGTAGTGCATTAAACCTCCAGTCTTACTCAGCTAGCACAAGAGTAGTTAACAGTTGTGTGCTGCAGACACTAGGCTGGTGGGTAGTGGTGCCAGTGTTCTGTTTAAATAGCCACTTTTCTTTTTTACAGTACAAGCCCACCACCAACAGCAGTTGTAAGGCTGCCCTGGAGGAACCGAAAGGCCAAATTCCCTCCTCCCTTCTACTGCTTCTACCAACTGGAAGCACAGAAAACTAGAACTTCACTTACTTTGTTTTTAAAAAGCTATGTTGATTTCTTGTAACATCTGATAGGAATGCTAACAGTTCACTTGCAGTGGAAGATACTTTGGACGAGTAGAGGCATTTAGGAACTTGTGGGCTGTTCCATAATTCCATATGCTGTGTCAGAGTCCCGCAAGTACCCCAACTCTGCTTGCTGAAACTGGAAGTTATTTATTTTTTAATGGTCCTTGAAAGTCATGAACACATCAGCTAGCAAAAGAAGTAACAAGAGTGATTCTTGCTGCTATTACTGCTTTTAAAAAAAAAAAAAAAAAATCAAGACTCGGAACGCCCTTTTACTAAACTTGACAAGTTCAGTAATTCTTACCGTCAAACTGACGGGTCATTATTTATAAATCAAGTTTGATGAGGCGATCACTGTCTACAGTGGTCCAACTTTTAAGTTAAGGGAAAACTTTTACTTTGTAGATAATATAAAATAAAAACTAAAAAAAAAATAAATAAAAAATAAAAAAAGTTTTAAAAACTGATACCCAATTAGTGTGTGTTTGTGTCGGCTCCTACTGCTGTGGGAGGCAGACGCCAGGGCAGGTGGGCAGGGTGTGCTGCTCCAGTCTCCTGGAAGGTACTGGTCCAATGACTTTTCTTCTTCACCTTTAGTTCTGGCTCAAGGTACCTATAAAAAGCCAAGACTGAGATTCCCTTTCTGGTGGATTAACAGTCAGCTTCAGGAGGAGGAAGGCTGGCCTGAGGTGGACAGCACTCGAAGTCCACATCCTCAAGCAGGTGCAGACTCTGTAAGCTTCCTTTTTCATATCTTCAGGACCAAAATGTGTGTTGTTAGTCTGAGACATCCCAGTTCTGTCTGGCCTGCATTACCAGTGGGGGCAGGAGATACTTTTAAAGAACTGCAATAGAGAAATCCAGGGAGCAGGGCCAGTGCTTGCCTAGTATGCACAAGGCCTTGGGTTTCCGCCCCAGTACTGGTAGGGGAGGGGAGGGGGAACACAGAGAGCAGGAAAGCTAGTTTCCGAGATACAAGAGCAACTTACTGACTCTTACATGTTAAAGTCCCCCCTTTGTCAAAGGAAGAAAAGGGGAAAAGGCAAGTGTTTGAGCAGGGGGCTTTGTAGAGAAAGTAATCGTAATATAGCCTTCAAACATGATAGCAACAAACCAAAATTCTGAAAACCTTTTTAATTCACATACAGCAATTTGTACATTATAGCAAAATTTGTATTCAAGAATAAGTTATCCATACAGTACATAAAACATAAAGATTTGCCAAATACCTTCTGCCTATAATGATAGAAGATGAAATCCCCTCTTCATGTTACAATGTTGCTTATTCCAGCCACACACTGGCTGTTAGGAGGCAGTGGATAACACTGTTCTCAACAGTGTCAGCACTAAGATGACATTTGCAACAAGAGATCTAGCCCTGAAGAAGAACACAAAGGAATCTCAGGGAAGAGATCAAACCTTGATTTAGGTTAAGAAACTGTTATGTAAAAATAGTGTTGTCTGGCCCAAGTTTGTAATGATCACTATTCCTTTTTCCTACACGGTCCAGAAATGATCAAAGGCAGAAGATTCTTACCAGATAAAGCCATATGGATTGCTGGTCTAAAAGTCAAGGCAGGTTAGTTGACTTAATTCTTTGGTGCTGGTGACTGTTAGTTTGTAGAAGTTCAGTAGTCAGGTGAAGGAAGCAATGGTGCTGGGAGCTGTCAAGCTACACTTGTGGTCTCTTAAGCAGGTCTAACTAGAGGGACTCTTGACACTTCCTGCCCAGCGTGGCTTCATCTGCCAGTGGTGGTCAGTCAGGACTGACAGGAGGGGGGTATGGAATGGTGCCTGCTGCTGGCACTGGTGAGGGCATCTAGCCCAGGGCCTTTCTAGCTTAGCTTCTCCCTTCCAGCCAACTGGAACCACTTTAGCAAAAAGAAAAAGACATTGGCTTAGTGTCACTTTACCCCAGAGCCTTGAGAAGGCTTTTTGTCAGAATGTTCTGATTACTTGGACACCTTTTGAAAGGAAGTCTTCTGTGATGGGTGACTTCCAATGCACTGTCACAAAACTTTGCAGCTGCAAAGTCTGCAGTACCTGGCATGCCTACTGACTTTGCCTAAGAGCTGCATGTTTGATGGGCTAAGAAGTACCCACCCCTAAGTTTGAAGCTGATTAAGCTTCTGGCCATGGGAAAGGGACTGTCCAACCAGTCCCTTTTCTGTGCAGATTGGAGAATTATCTGGACCAGAGTGCCTCAGCAGATTGCCTTTCTCTGGTGAGCATTCTTTTGAAAGAGAAATCCAAGAATATTGCTTATATCTTTGGTTCATACTTAAAAAGAAATATTTTAAGGAAAGACAGGTATCCTTAAAGAAGGACCACAAATCTGTATCTCTTGTTGATCTGCAAATACACTGGGGGGATTTCTAGGGTGATGCATATCCCTTAAAGACCCTACAACATTGCAGAATACAGGGGGAACAAAGCCCCACATAAAGCAGGCAGTACTGTTGGTTTCAGGCTGGATATCATGTTTACCTCTGATTGACGTATCTGGGAATTCTAGAGTCCTGATTCCCTAAGGCCATTGCCATGAATCCAGAGACTGAATAGCTCTGCTGGCCCATAAACAGCAGACCCTAGTCCCTGTTCCACTTGATAGTGGGAAGAGCCAATCACTTGTGAACTTGTGTCACTTGTGAAAAACGAGTATAGGTGGTTTGACTTCAGGACCCTTCGTAGACAAGTCTGTGTGTCTAGGGATGTATGCTTCCCTCAGTGAAGTGGCCATCAGCTGGGACAGAGCAATTTTGTGGGATGTTAAGAGTTTCTTAATAGTGGTGCCAGCTTCCATTCTGGCTCTGAACAGGGCCTAAATAAATAAGCTATTAAATGCTTGGAAGTGAGGTGAGCCTATGAGTCTAAGTAAAGGGTCACTAGAAAGGCCCAGGAGCCCTTCCCTCAGTGTTTGTTCCTTTCCTACCCATTCCTTCCTTCCTTTTCAAAGCAGTCATAAACCAGAGACCAGTTTTTATTCATAAGGCACCAGAGTAGAACATTCCTTGCCACCCTCCTCTCAGCAGTTGCCTGGACTTCCCTGAAAGGACACTGACTACCCAGCAGCAAGCGACTATTCTGAGGATAGGCAGACAAAAGTGGCTTGGACCAGGAGTCATGCAGCTGTGCTTAGCTGTTGTTGACTGTAGAATGGCAACAGTGCAGTGAAATAAGCCAAAGTTTCCTGCAGAAACCTGAATCCTTTAAAAAACTAATCTGGGCAGGGCGTGGTGGCACACGCCTTTAATCCCAGCACTTGTGAGGCAGAGGCAGGCGGATCTCTGTGAGTTCAAGGCCAGCCTGGTCTACATAGTGAGTTCTAGGACAGCTGGGGCTACAGGGAGACCGTCTCAAAAAGACCAAAAAAAAAAAAAAAATTGAGGTAAAATGTTTAAAATCATTTTTGACCTTGAGCTTGTCCCTCTGGCAGAGCTTCTGTCCTGAAGCCGAGAGTAGAAATAGGATTGAGTTGTCACCTATGGCACGGTGTGTGGACGAACCCGAAGCCACAGGGAGGAAACCACATGAGAATCCAGGACTTGTTAGTGTTTTGTGCTTCCTGATGATCCTACCTGGTACGAAGTCTGTCATCAGCTGTGACAGCATCAGTTTCCACTGCCCACTCTAGGCCCACGGCCCCACCTTCTCTGTGGTGGTGATTTGGCCAAGGGCTAGTTGCACCTGTGCACAAGAACTCCATCTGTAAACAGTTGAGAGAAAGCCAGGGGCTAGATGAGGCTGGCTGACAGGTGGCCTGTGACAGCCTGATGGAAGGGCATATCTGAGCTTGGAAGGGCTGATAGGTCCTTCAGCTCGGGGGTCAGGGTGGGGGAGTGGTGTTTACATTCACAAGTTTGCATCTCTGCATAGCTGTCAGAGAGGGGTGTACTGGTTGTCAATGGCCCGCATGTGGGTCCGAGAGGAGGAGTCCATCTCATAGTCTGAATCCCGGGCACTGCTCACAGGCTCTGGCTCCAGGTGCCGCAGGCTATTGGCCAGTTCCTCAGGTGAAGGCACCAGATGGAAGATCTGCTCTGGGGGTGTCACTTGGCCTGGGAGAGCCTCTGGGCCAAGCCCTGGAGGACAGTCAGCAGAGCTGAGGTGGGGAAGGCCCAGCTCTGAGTCCCAGTGGGGAAGAGAGAAAGGGAAGAGGACAGTGCTGCAGGAACCTGGAAAAATGACCAGCAGAGAGACATGAGTCTTGACACAATGAAGACAGGTCACCAAACAGGAAATTTAGAACCTCTATATGACATCACCCTTGACAAAGAATCTGAGGTTCTCCTACCTGGTGCCTGGGAGACGACAACCACATAGCTAGAGAGCCGGACATCACAGGCAGCTCCACACTCGAGTGGGATGGGTGAGCGCTGGAAGTGGTAGAGCATGTCCACCACAGAGGGAAAGTGCAGGTGCTGCACACGGCATTGGCCATGTTCTGTCAAGGCCAGGCGGAGGTGCTGCAGGAGGAGGCAGAGGTAAACCTGCTGTTCAGGCTGCATCGGACCCACCTCTGCCCATTCACTTCTATCTTTACCTTGGCTCTGCCCTGGAAGTTGAATGTGAGCACATACTCCCCTCTCCGGGATTCGCTTTGCCGCACCAGGAACACACCGTGGGCATCAGGGCCCTGCAGCTGAACCAGTTGTGCAGCCTTCACCCTGGAGATGGGGCCATGGAACCAGGGATAACAAGACAGGAAATGGTCCGTTTTCTGGCAGGCTGGGTCCAGCAGCAGCCCAGGAGAAGCACCTGGCAGAGAAGATGGGTGGTGGTGACCCCACGTGGGGGCTACATGTCCAGCACACCCAGAGGCCAAAGGCCTGGCACACACCTTGGTCCAGGGAGTCCGTGCTTCCCCTTGGGGAGCTGACCAGACCAGGTTCAGGAGCAGAGGGAAGTGTCTGCTCTGCATCAGTGCTCTCCAGCCTGCAGGGGAAGAGGCCAAGTGAGGAGCAGAGCTGGCAAGAAGAAAGCTAGAGCTGAGGCTGGGCAGGGGTGGGCCTCACCCTTGGCCTGTGCTCATCCCAAGCTCAGCTAGCCACGAGTTCAGCTGTTGTTCGTCGCCTACCTCGAAGATGATATCTGTCCGGTCTTTGACCTGCAGAGAGAAAAGGAGGTGGCTCTGGATCTGAGGAATGTGTGACTTCTTCCAAGGAGCCACACCCCTGGCACTCACCTTCAACACGAAGGTATAGAGGTTGTCGGGCATCTCCAGACGTGTGCATCGCCGGACCTCCTGGATACTAGAACAGGCTGCTTGGAGCTTGGGCTTTGAACTCTAGGAGACCAAGAGGATCATTGAAGGGCTTGTCCCTGGAGGCTTTTCTTCCTTCAGGCCTCTCGGATTGTGTGCAGTCACTTCTACTACTGGTGGAGGGAGGCACAGAACACCCTTTCCCTGCAGCTTCTTCAGCTTTTGTCTTAATAAGAAGATGCTTAGAAACCTGTGCTGGCAAGGACCTGCCTTCCACCCCTTCACTTGGATCTCCTCCCAGTTGGTGGAAGAGAGCTCTCAGTCAGGTAGCTGCCAACCTCGCCCCATCCTACCACGCCAGACTCAGGGTAAAGCCTACCCCAAATGCAGTTGGTTAAAGAACAGCTCCCTAAACCACTGACATCATGGCTGAACAGCCTGGCTGGGAGATGCCACCTCGTGGCAAGCAGCTCAGGGTATCTTACGACCCAAAGTCAGCTGCTCCTAGGAGGAAGGCCACCCTTCTCCTGCCTTCCAGGTCCCTTGTGATAACATTGTTCTTGCAGGGTCATAAGACTGCTGAGGGTTTCCAGCAGAGATTAAGAGATAAACTAGGAGAACAGAAGGAAGGACAGAGGATCTGACAAGCTTTTGCCCCAAGTTCAGGAGACAACCAGATGTTCCCAGAAAATGTTGAAATCTCTCCAAATAAGCAAGTTCAAGGACTTTTCCCTCTACTTCTTGCTCCATCTTAAGAGAGTCTACTCCCATGCTAACATGTTTTAATCAGGTTGGCCTGTCATAGCAGGTTCATATGAGGGAGACCTACAGCAGAGAGGGACCAAGCTAGAACCTGTCCTGTTTAGGGCCACTTCCAGCAGGTGGCTACCCTAGAAGAATAAGAAGGAACTGGAGACATTCCACTCTGAAAGAAGGAGTCCTGGGTGACCTACTTTTGGCAGGATAGAATAAGGTAGCACATCCTGGGGCGGGGGAGCATTGATTCCCAGTAGAGTGGGGTTTTTCCTCCCCTGGATGTTTATGCCAGCCCTCCTGACCCTGCCTCTTTTCTAGCCACAACACAGGCCTAGCAAACGTTCTTAGTCAGCCATGCCATCTCCTTGCCCATAGGAGGCATTGAAGGAAATAAGCCAGGCACGGGGAGGAACAGGGCTGCTCTGCCACTCAGTTATCCAGATTAACCAGCAAAAGTGGCACTGATTGGTGCCTCTGTGATGGCTGCACTCCAGCAGCAGAGGACGTCCTGAGCAGGCAGTGGTGGGGGAGATACCTCAGCCTGCCCCAGGCTGGGCCTCTGGCCCATCTGGTTGATCCACTGAGGGGATAAAAGAACACATCCTAACTATTGTAAGGGAAGGGGGATAAGGGATCCACAGGGTAGGGAATTCTGCCAGGACAAATACAATAGTATGTACTGAGTACATACATGAAGCTGTCATGCTCTAGAGCCAAGTCATCCTGGTCCCCATGTTTGTTGCCTGGAAATTCTTGCACCTTGTCCTCTACCTTAGGCACTGTTCTCATTTGTTTCTCCATTGCTGTGACAAAACACTCTGACCACTACCAACTTGGGGAGGAAAGGGTTTGTCTTACATCTCCCAGGTCACAGTTCATCAGGGAGCCCAAGGCAGGAACTCAGGGCAGGAACCTGTAGTCAGCGCAGGCCATGGAGGAACACTGCTTACTGGCTTGCTCCCCTGCCCCTGCTCAACCTGCTTTCTTATGAAACACAGGACCACACTCCCAAGGGTGGCACCACCCACATCACTCAACAATCAATAAGATGCCCCATGGCTATGGCCACAGGCCATTCCAATGAAGGCAATTCCCCAATTGAGGTTCCCTCAGCCCAGGTGAGTCAAGTTGACATAAAAGCTATCCAGCACAGGCACCTGTCTTCAACAGCCTGGTACTATGTTCTCGTAGTCCCTCAGTGGACCCCAAAGGTCCATAGGGAGAATGGGGACTGCTGAACCTTTATACTGTGGATGCCAGAAGGAAAGGGGGATCCCATAATGAGAGGGCAAGTAGAGACCCTGACAATGAATGGTCTTACTCCAGGCCTGTGCCTAGGGAACCTCCCAGTACTCAGAACAGGCAGAACACAGCCTCAGGCACTCAGAAAGGCAGCTCCCAGCCTAGAGCAAGATCCTGTGTTCCAAAACAGATTTTAGTCTAATTATAGGGGTACCTAAGAGCTGGGAAACAGTCCTTAAGTTTTCTGAGCTTCCTGGAAACCAATTGTAAGAATTCATTAAAAGCTCTGACAAGCAGAGACTAGAACCTAAACACCTCCCAGACTCCACCCTCTTTGGCAGGCTACTGAAATGAGTAGTCAAGGTGAGAAGGTTTGTCATCTTGCCAACTCTCCCTAGCCATAGTTCCTGGCTGCCAGGCCTGGGCTGCATATCTATTTAGCTGTGTATCACTTGTCTCCTTTGCCTCTCTTCTCTCCCCAGAGAAATGATGTTGGCCTAAGGACAGGTACAAAAGTCCCTGAGGAATGTTTTACCATGGGGCATCCAGCACAAGAGCAGCACTTCACCTCTCGGCTAGGCAGGAGCAGGGGCATGGAGCATGGTCCAGAGTAGCACATAGGCCAAGGGATGGTGGGAGGCTAGAAAGAATGCCATCCCCACCACTGGGGATTGGAACACAGGCTTTTCAGGGTTCACATGCCAGCAACACATTGGACCAGAGGCTAAGGAGGAAGAAAGTTGCAGAGAATCAGGCTGCAATTGCAAGTAGGTGATTCCCTCAAATGGTTGAGATGGGACTGCTGGTAGCACACGGAAAGCTGGTGACATCCAGGCGCCTGAAGGAGCGTGGGAACAGGAGGCTGAGTACACCCTCCCCAAGCACCAAGGAACCTCAAAAGTCTTGACCCATCCCTCAAGGCAAGATTGATGTTAGGGTTCTCAGAACCTCCGCTCTAGAGTGCAGAGTTGGGTTGGACTGGAAACAAGGCAACATCTTGAGCCCCCAAAGTAGGCAGCACCAAAATGAACTCCCAACAGTTAACATCTTGATCCCTGTTACAAGGCTGCTGCTTTCTACCTAGGCACTACTACTCTGGCTCCTCTGCTCAGAGCCCCAGAGGCACCAGCCCTCCTCCTTCCTTCCATCTAGTTACATAGAGCACTGCTGCTAGGAACTCCTATTTCCTCTACCTAAAAGGCAGTTCCCCATCTTTGTCTGGCTACCTCTAGACTGGGGCTCCTTACCTGATTGTTGACTGCTTACCACTTGTTCTAGACATGGGAGTTCAAGGAGACGTGGCTGTCCCCAGGACCAAGCTGAGCCTGCTATGCCATAGGTAGTGCTCTGCTCCACAGGGGGAGGGGGAGGGCAAAACAGGAATCATTTCACTGGGTCAGGATGGAGGGCAGGGTGCCAACTGGAAATTAGCTTGGCATCATGGCTTGCCTGACCATGATGCCTGACCTCCCTGGCCATAAGGATCCCTTCCAATACCACAGTCCTGTGTGTCCCAGCAGCTTTTTCTTAGCTTATCAGGTGGCCATGGTTTCCTGTGACTCAGCTGCCTCTACCCCTTGCCTGGAGTGCCCTGGGCTTCAGGCGGGTTGGCCTGGGGAAGGCACTTGGAGAGTCACAGACAGTAGGTATGATACATAGAGCAATGGGTGGTGCCTGTGACTCCTGGCATGTCTGGGCAAGGAGGCAAGTGGGCTGTAGGGAGTTATCCCTTGTGGTCATGGAAGGCAGCAGGCCAGGCCTAGGAGCTGCTGACTGGGTGTTGGGACTACAGGCCTCTTCTTTTGTCCCAAACCAGGACAGAAGACCAGGCCTCATGTCTACTTCATAGACACTTCAAATGCCCACTTCAGCCACCTTTCTCTGTGTGACTCTGTGCAACTCCTACTCAGTTCTGTCTCTGATAAGAAATTGGGTATGGCAGGGTCTACAGGCAAGGGATTACAGATGCTTCCAGGAAAACCACAAAGTGGGGACACCTGCCCTTTCCTGGAAATGGTTTCCTCAGTGCCAGACTCAGCATCACCCTGCTGGTGAGATTCCCCTCCCCCCTCCAGGCAGGCAACACTGGTCTTCTAAGTGACCATGTACACTGGCCTGCCTTCTCCCCCCCTCTCCCCCAACATGCTGGGACCAGGTGGGAAGGGGGGAAGGGACAAGTTTGCTCAGACCCATCAGAAGGAGCTACACTGACAGACACAAAGTGCCTCTCAGAGGGAAATGACCCCTGACCCAAATCCACAGTGACAGACACAAAGCTCCTCTCTCATGCTGGGGCTGCCCCCTTCCCAAACAGCCCATCCAGGCCCCTCTGGGATTTGGTACCCGCTCCTGCTGTGGGCGTGGCCCTGCACAGCACCTGCTTGCTGATGCTGAGAGAAATGGTCTGGGTGACCTGGGAAGCGCTGATGCCTTCTTCAGGTTGTACCCTCACAGCCTTTCCTCCTGAAGTGCCACATGGGGGGGAAACAACCCTGGACTGGTGCCACAGCTGGCTGGCAAGAGCTTCAGTTAGCCCTCATTGGATCCTGTCTGCAGAAAGTCACACAAAGATAGACTGTGCAGCACCAACTGTAGGCCAGTTTTGTCTGCTGCCATGGGCCATACCTGGAGCTCCCCACAACCCCATAGGAACCTTCTTGTATCCTGTACACCTCCTGGCTAGCCTGGCCTTCACGGGCACACCTTCAGGTCATCAGCACCAGGTTAGGCTTGCCCATGATTAGGCCCCAGGCAGGACTTCAAAGTGATGCCATGGTGTCACAGGCTGAAGGGCTGAGAGCAGGGCCAGTTGCAGAAGCCCCATCCCAGCACCACAGCCTCAGTATCTGCTTGGTGCCAGCAAGGGTAGAAGAGGCTGCAGTTAAGAAATAACATTGTTTCTGTCACCAGCCTCAGAGAATGTGAACCCAGAGGAGGGGAGCTTGCCACCAACATCCCCAAAAGCCAAGGATGATAGCTACTGCTGCCTTTGAAGAAAAATGGTGATGCAAAAAAGGGTAAAGAAGAGCCTTGGGGCTAGCAGGCTAGAAGGAAGGCTCCAGCCATCCCCATTGCAGCCAAAATGGCACTGGGAGCCCCCTCTTTGCTGCCCCAGCACGTATATGCTGGAATTCATTAAGGCTGGACTGAAGATTAAGGTTGGACAGAAGAGAATTGGATAAACACTGGAGGGTTAAATGATGCCAGTGTAGAAAAGGCTTTTGAGCAGAGAAGGCAAAGTGTGAAACTATTGAAAGAAAAAAAAAACACTGCCTGGTCTTGACCGTCTCAAACCTGAAACAGGCCAGGGAGCTTTTAAAAAGAGAAATGAAGGCTGGGCATGGTGGCTAATGCCTTTAACCCCAGCACTTAGGAGGCAGAGGCATCAGATCTCTGAGTCCATGGCCAGCCATGGCTACATAATGATAACAACATTGAGAAGTGCAAAATGAGGCAGGTCCTTGCTACCTGTGACAGAGCCAGGATCCATGAGATATAAAGGGTCTTTGCAAATCATTAAGTAAAAGGTAGTACAGGCTGGAGGTGTAGCAATTGGTGAGTGCTTCCCTCGCTATAGTGAAGCCTTGAGCTCAATCCCCAGGACCACATAAATAAGGCCTGAGGGCTCACACAATCTCAGCACACCAGGAACAGGCTGGAGACTCAGAAGTGACTACATAATAAGCTTGAGGACAGCCTGGGAAATGACTGAAAAGGAAGGCTGGAGAGAGGGCTCAGCAGTTAAGTGCACTGATTCCAGTTAATTCCCAGCACCCACATGACAGCTATCAACTGTCCATCACTCCAATTTCAGGGGCTCCAACACCGTCTTCTGACCTGCATGACACCAGTGCACTTACAGGCAATACACTCACACAAGAAAATAATAAGACTGAAAAGAGCAGAACAGAAAAGAGTGGCAGGCTGAGGATGCAGAGCCCTTGCCTTGCACACAAAGGCCTGATGTCCAACCAGATGACCAGGGGTTTGAAACAGTCCACAGAGAGAATTGTTAGTGGCCTGGGACTTCTAAGAGGTGGCAATTTCTAGAGTTAAATATGTAAATATGCTAAATAACCAATAACACACTTCAGCAAGTAAATTTTATGGTACAATTTTGAGACAGGGTCTCCCTGTAGCCCCAGCTCTCCTGGAACTCACTATGTAGACCAAGCTGGCCTTGAACTCAGATCCACCTGCCTCTGCCTTCCAAGTGCTAGGACTACAGGCATGCACCACCTCACCTGGCTATTGTCTTTTGCATGTATGATGAGCTATATTTTTCTTTTTTAAAAAAGCTGATGAGCTGGGCGTGGTAGCGTACGCCTTAATCCCAGCACTCAGGAGGCAGAGGCAGACAGATCTCTGTGAGTTCAAGGCCAGCCTGGTCTACATAGTGAGTTCCAGGAGAGCAGGGGCTACAGGGAAACCCTGCTTTTAAAAAAAAAAAAAGGATAGAGAGATGGCTCCATGGTGCTTGCTGTGCTTGAAAAGGCCTCAAGTTCAGTTCCCAGTACCTGTGTCAGGCAGCTTATAACTGCCTGTAACTCCAGCTCCAGAGGAGGCTTGGACATGCACACACAGACATAATTCAAATAGAAACAAATCTTTAGAGAAGAGGGGGCTGGAGAGATGGCTCCGCAGTTAAGAACACTGGCTGCTCTTGCAGAGGATCCAGGTGATGGCTAACAACTATCCTGAACTCCAGTTCCAAGGGATCCAAAGCCCTCTTCTGGTTCTGACAGGTACTGTATGAGATGGGTACATTTACATACATGTAGGCAAAATGCTCATATACATTTTTTTCTTTTAAGGATAAGACAGCCTGGGAAGCTGAGGCAATAGGATTGCAAGTTCCAGGCCAGCCTAAGATACTTAGTGGGAAAAGAACAAGATAATAATGCCCAGTGCTGGCACCATTCGGTAAACAGAGTACCTCTGGTAGCTACTGATAAAGGACATAGTGCAGTAGAAGTGGTCACTGAGCATGGAAAGGACGTGCACACTTAGCCAGCTGGAGCCAGCCATGCCTCAGGTCCTTTATGCACTGTTGTAGGAATGTCATTATGCAACAGTTTCGGAAAATAGCTTTGCAGCTCCTTGAAATGACAAGCATAGGTTTACCCCACAACTCATTGGCTACGTAATTCAAGTAAGTCTATGCAAAAATGTACAAGTGTTCAAAGTGTTATTCATTAGTGCTTTAAAGTGTAAACAACCTAATTTCCATTAACTCCTGTGTTAGGAAAGAAAATATAGTAAATCCATACGAGGAAACTATCTGGACATCGAAAGGAACAAGATAATGATGTATGACCACTCTCGATGCACCTTGGAAACCTGTCTGGGATACAACCTAGACACAAAGACCACCTACTGCCTGAGCCCTTCTGAGATGACACAAGTATCAGAAGTAGAGGATAGTGATAGCCCTAAACTAGTGAACTATATCTTCCAATACAAGGGTAGCCCTACCCAGTCAGTACTTGCCCTCTAGGGATTCCACCTTGGGAGACTCCTGAGCTCAGCTCATTGGAGGGAAGACCTGGCAGCCAGTGCTTAAAAGGCTCTTAAAAACCAAAGAAAGTTTCAAGGGAACACCAGTCAAAAGGTTACTGCTGCAGTGTGCTGGTACAGTGGGTCACACGGGCTGGAGTGCCCTGCATTGGAAGTCTCCACAACCCAGATCCAGGACCTCAGGGCTGGTGACAAGGCCTTTTGGAGGAACCCAAGTGAGAGATAGGTAAAGAAAGCCCAGGATAACCAGTCATCTACCAAGTGTCCTTTGCTCTTGGGGGTCTGGTTTGTTTTGGTCACATTAGGTGATGATACCATCAGTTTCCTAGATGGCAGCAGCACTCTGAGGCTACATTGGCCCCTTCCAGAAGCTGTCTGGGAGGGACAGCTCTGCCATGAACTTAACCTAGGCAGCTCCTTTGTGGTGCCATGGCCTGTCTAGGGGGGCTGCATCCACTGGTCCCAGCCTCAGCTTAGATAGAAAGTGTGGGTGTGGGGCCCAGAAAGGAAGCTGAGGAGGAAGCCCCCCTCATTTGTGAGGCTGCTACGGAGACCTTATGTTAGCTTCCTTTTCCATTTGCAAAGCAGTGGGTGGGGGATTTCCACAGCTTGTGGCCTACAGGGTTTGCCACTAGTTGTGCCAGTACCTTCTGACCTGAGGTTGGTGGGTAGCAGCCTTCTGCCTGACTGGGGAGGGAATCTGGGTACCCAGATCTGGAGGCTTCCCAATGCAGGAAACCCCTTCTACTCAGGATGGAAAGTTGTGTCAGGGTCATCATTGAGCTTGCTTTGGGCACAAAGCAAGGCAAGTGCTGGCTCAGTTTTCCATAATCAAATCAACCTCTCAGTGCAGAGCCACACACTAAGGACACAAGAAATAAGGTCTAAGTTCAGGCTACCATCAGCCCTTCTCCAGTGCCCACCACAAACAAACCGGACCAACTTCCAGGAAACCACAATAGCAAACGGGCACAATGGGGCATCAGGCGGCCCTGGTAGAGGCTTCAGGCCAGGTAGGGATTAAGTGACATATCCCCGCTCCCCGTCCCAGTCCAGGCATGTTCTTAATCTGGAACTGTAGCTGAAGGAAGCCCACAATATGATAGTCATGGTTTCAGCGGGTTGGGAGGTTCTGAGCAGTGTAGCCCTTTTTCAAAACTTATTTTTCACAGAACCCTGTTAAGGGAGTAGAAGGGATGGTTCTGTGTGTAGCACAGGCCTCTCAGGAACCCTAACATCCCCTTTTTCCTTTATGAGTCCCACAGGACCAGAGCAAACCCCTCTATTGCTTATTTCACAGCTCAGAGGGGCGGGCATCTATGTGCCCTGGTTACATAGCAGCCTCTGGCTGGTCTGCCCAAGGTGGGTGGGCCTGGTAAGCACTGGCTGCCCTCTGTGATGCCTGGATGTCATGTAGGCCATGAGACTGCAGGCAAGGCTTGGTCTCTGATTTTAGGGATCTCAACACTACCCTGGGTCCTAGTGCCCCCTACACCTTTTGCCTACACAAGACCCTATTTCTGCCTCTTCTACCTCTGGATGGTGTGGCCTTGTGCCCATCTCCTCATCTAGGGGCCCCTCACAGGGATTGTGAGGACTCCTTGGCTTGGACAGCTATGGTGCTCCAAATTAGAGCGCTCTGGGCATCAGGAACAGCAGCCCTACCCATCTTCCAAGGGTCAAGTGCCTTTCCCACAGTTTGGGGGGAAGGGTACGGTGCCTAGAACCAGGCAGGGCTTCCTGCCACCTCCTCCCCAGCCCAGAGGAAACCACCAGACCGGCAGTGGCTGGCCCTTTCTTTCTGCTTCCTCTTTCCCACACGGCAGGGAGGCCAGGTCCCTGAGCCCTTGGGCCTCCCAGCCTCTGTCCTTATGCTTATAAGATGCAGGGCTCTCTTCCCTTTACCACCCTGGCTTCTGAAGTACCCACCACAGGCCTCATGGTCACGTTCACAAGACACCCAATGCTGACCACACTGCAGACTGGCTGGGATGAAATGATGGGACTACCTACCTACACGTCACATGCCCATGGGTGGGAGCCAAGCCACCCATCAATAGGAGGCGCTCCACTCAGCACTTCCAGGGAGCCCTGACTCCTTCCTCCCCAGCTAGGTCCTGCAGGCCATGTATGGGGTGAGCTAAGTAAGGGACCCTTAGTCAGCTCCTTGGGACCTCAGCAGGCCTGGACAGTGATTGCAGGAGTCCTTCCTGTCCACATTTGCCTCAGCAGGGAAGGGCCATGGTTATTTGACAACAGAAACAGAACCTAATTCAGCTCAGCTGTCCAGTTCCAATCCCTACCTATTCACCCATATCCCAGCCCTGGAGTCTGTGGAATGTAGAGTAACAGCAACTGCCTTTACAGGGCTTCTGCAAAGAACAAGAAGGCCAACTTCAGCAGAGGACCAGTATGCAGACCACTCACATCTGAACATGTCACCTGCCATCCCTGGTGAGCTCAGGGTCTGCTTCCAAACTGCCCCCCCCCCGACACTGAGGTCAGGGACATCCACTGCATCTGAATTAGCCCTATGTCCCTGGCAACACCCCAAAACCAGATGAGGCAGGAAGCTGTCCCTGTCACCATTAGAGAAGCCTGACACAGGACCCCTGGATGACACATCCAGTCTGTTCACATTCCTGTTGCCCACCATCCTTGACTCATAGTAAGGTGGGTTGCTTATGACTGGCCTCTGGGACCAGGGGTCAGAGCCCTGATGAGCCTTGTCCATGGCCTCTCCTTCCCCATGTTTCCAAGGGGACAGTGAGCCCCACCACAACATCCCCAGGCTCAAGTTAGGGCTGGCATGGGGGCAGTCAAGGTACCCAACCCTGTCCAGCAGGTGGGCATGAATACCTGGCTTTCCCAGGAGAGGTAAGGTGATCTTGGGAAGCTATAGGGAATTCTGGGAAGTTCCTCCAGACCACTGTTAAGCCCAGACTCTGGATCTTCTGGCTCACACCCCTAACTGGGTTCTCTTTGCAGCTGTAAGACCTCCCCACCTTTCCTATCCCATCCCTTCCTGTTCCCTCTGCCTCTGACAGCCTAGCTGTCTCTCACATTTGCCTGGTTCTCGCCCACTCAGGGCCTTTGGGCCTACCACTCCTCAGCTAGGGCCTTGTTCATACAAATCTCTCAGGATCAGCACTTGCTGCTGAATTTTTCCTGGTCATATCCCAGGGGGTCACCAAGACCTAGCACTTATGGGAAGGGGCCTCCTGGCAGCCTGCAGGATCACCACTGAAATCAGAAGACTTCATTCCTGACCTTGGCCAACAGCCAGCCTTATTTGTTCCTATCAGTCTCTCTCCAACACCCATAGAGGCCGCATCCTTTGCACATCTCCTGTGGCAGCCCACACAGCAATCCTCCTTTCTTTCACACATGAGAATGACAAGCACTGAATTGAGAAGTGGGAGGTCACAGCTGGCCGACAAGAGGTAGCAGGGATCTAGCACTAGGAGACACTGAACCAAGTCTGGTCACAGCAGGAATGGCCTGCTGAGCCTCTTGCTGTTCTAGCTCCACAATCCTCCCACCAGTCCTGTTCCCATGAAACTCCAGGGGACCAGTGTTCAGATGCAGCTCCAGCCCTTCCTTGCTGGATTTTTTTAACCCACTGGCAGATTTTCCTTCTGTGTGTAGCACCTCCCCCAGCCTGATCTAGGTCAGAGGTGAGGGCTGAGTACCAGGCAGGTTCACTCCAAAGATGACACCCAGAATCCCTCCTGCTCCTGACACTCTGGAAGCCATGGGGAGTGGTGGCACTGGGCCCTCCATCTCGCCAAGGTATCAGGACCAAGCCTGGCATAACCTGTTGCTCTGCAGGCTGGGAAAGGCTACCAGGCCACTCCCCATGTGGAGACACCCCAGACTCCATGGCAGTCATTAGGCCTGGGCTTTTTGGGAGGCACAATGCTGGAGGACTCCTATGCAGCCTCAATGGTACCTCTAACTGGAACACTGGTGGAAAATGCAACTGTCCTCAGTCCCAGTCTCTACTACCCAGACTTCCTCCCCCACAGCGACCTGTGTCCACTGATCACCTGCTATAGCTTTTTTTTTTTTTTTTTTTTTGGTCTTTTTGAGACAGGATCTCCCTGTAGCCCCAGCTGTCCTGGAACTCACTATGTAGACCAGGCTGGCCTTGAACTCACAGAGATCTGCCTGCCTGTGCCTCCCGAGTGCTGGGATTAAAGGCGTGTGCCACTACGCCCGGCTGCTGCCTTTTTTTTTTTTTTTAAATCTTTGTGAGATGGGGTCTCCCTGTAGCCCCAGCTGCTGGCCTGGAACGCACTATGTAAACCAGGCTGGCCTTGAACTCACAAACAGCCGCCTGCCTCTGCCTCTCAAGTGCTGGGGTTAAAGGCTTGAGCCACCATGCCTGGCTAGAAAAGCTATTTTTTACGGTTTTTTAAGGGGCTGGAGAGATGGCTCAGCAGTGAAGAGGACTGCTCCTGCAGAGGACATGGGTTCAATTCCCAGCATCCCCCTAGTGGCTGACTACCATCCATAAGTCCAGTTTCAGGGGCTCCAACACCACCTTTTGACCTTCCGTGGGCATTGCACGACATGGGTGCACTTAGATACATGCAGACAATACACTCATACACATAAAAACATTAAAAAAAATTTGTGTGTGTGCGTGCATATGAGTACAGCTGGGGCTATAGGGAGACCCTGTCTCAAAAAGACAGAAAAAAAAAACCAAAACACCAAAATAGAAACCACCAAATAATCTGCAGGCCATCAAATAAAGCAACTGTAAGGAGTCACCTCACAGACTGGCACTTGACACTGCAAAAGCATTGATGAATCAAAACATGATGTGAGCACAAGGAGCCTACCAAAAGTGTTAATTCACATGTTCAAGAACAAATTACTGGGACTCAGCATGTCATTCACTTGCCTAACATACATGAAGCCCTGGGTTCACTTCCCAGTACCTCATACCTGTAATTCCAGTGCTCTGGAAGTGGAGGCAGAAGGATAAAAAATTCAAGGTCATCCTCAGCTACCAACTAGGTTAAAGTGAGACTAGGTTAAAAAGACTTCTCAAAAAGAAAACCAGGGGCTGGAGAGATGGCTCAGCGGTTAAGAGTGCTTGTTTCTCTTGTAGGATTGGAGTTTAATTTCCAGCACTCACATCAGGCAGCTCACAACCACAGTTTCAGAAGACCTGATGCCCTCTTCTGACCTCCAAGGGCATCTGCATGCATGTGGTACACATAGATTCAGGTATACATACATACGTACATATAAAAAAGTTTTTAAAAACAAAACCATACCAGACATCCAAGCTGTGGAGACAGAGGACTGGAGGTGGGTTGGGATGTTGAATGGGGAAATGTAGAGGGCTTGAATGTGGGAGGTGTCACTTGGAGGCACACATGGAAACTCAGAGCTTCAGGGATGCATGACACCAAACTGACATTTAGTAAGGTCACTTGTAGAGAGAACTCTTATAAGCCCCTGTGTTACCCTCATTATCTTTCCTTTACAATGTGACAGTCTGGAAATCCATGCTCATTAGGAGCCTTGTTCCTTCCCCAGCTCCATCTAGAATAGCAGTTACCCATCCCTAATGTGTGCCTGATACACAGTAGGTGTTCAATAAATGTCCAGTGACCATCTGCACCACCCAGACCAAGAGCACTTCAGGGCTGGTCTCATGTCACTGCCACCCTACAGCCAGGCTTTCACACCGAATGGGACCACAAAGCACAGGAAGGAAATGAACTAGGTAGACTGCCTGGCTTCACACAACCCCATGCAGATAGGTTTCAGTGCTGGCCTGGGGCACAGATCCCCTAGGAATGAAGCCCAGTATCATGAGCAGGGACAAGTCTTAAACAAGAAAACTCCAGAATGGCCAAAGTAGGATGTTAAGAAACCCAGCAATTTGGGAGTCTTGAAAATAAAGCTATGTGTCACTGCTCGCCAGATGCAGACTTTCAAGAACTTGGAATCAACCTGCTCTAACCCACATGACACGTGTGAACGGAAACCAAAGGGGTCCCTAGGCTCTACACAATCACTGGTCCATCTAAAATAGTTAAGGTTGTCACAAAGTGCCCTGGCCAGAACCTGATTTGGTGGGAACATAAAGGGGTGCAGGAGAAATGCCAGCACCCTCAGAGACAGCAGTTAACAGGGTGTCAGATCAGGCCCAGCGATGCCAAGCGCTCAGAAGCTGGGAGCCAGGCTGCTGCAGAGTACGAAGGTACTTCCCGCTTCGCACCTCTCTTCTGGTCATCTAAACCCGTTCGCTTCCATCTGGACGCTGTGGTCCCCACACCGCCATCTGCAGGGCCTGGCCCCCGGGTGTTTACCTTGGGCGGGTCGAAGAGCTCCAGCAGGCGGTCGTGGCCGGGGCCCAAGGCTCGCAGCGCCAGGCGGCCCCGCTGCCAGCGCGCGCCGCTGTCCATGGCCACCTCGTCTGCCAGGCTGTAGTGCAGCGCTGCCTCCTTGAGGGCCTCAGCCGGCGGCTCCCGGGCCAGGCTCCAGGGCAGCAGCTTGCGGGCCAGGCCGGGCCTGGCGGGGGCATCGGACACGTCCGCGGCGGAGGCGGTGGCAGGGGCACAGGTGGCAGTGCCGGAGGTTGGCAGCTCCCCGGCAGACCGGCGGCGGAAGAGTTGCCGCAGGCCGCGGCGCAGGTGCTGCAGGGCGCAGGCAGGCCGCGGGCCAAGCTCCTCGGAACTACGGGCCTTGGGCAGCACGGGGCCTGTTTCCCGGGGGCCCGTGTCGCGGTAGTCGCGGCCCGGTGGCGCGGCCCGACCCTCGCGCACCTCTCGGACGAAGTGGCGCTGGAAGAGCTCCGCGAACTGCAGCGACACGAGCTCCGCGCGTGGTGGTTGCGGGTGCGCACGCGCGAACAGCCAGTACTGGTGAGCCAGCTCCCGCGCTGCGGCAGCTGCATGCAACTCGCAGAAATCGCTCCAGCCTCGTGGGGAGGTAGGCGAGGCGGGCGCCGACGACGCGCAGGAGGCAGGGGTCTGCACCGTGGGCCCGTTCATGGCGGAGAGCGAGGAGGGGCGGCTGGGCTGAAAGACAGGGGCAGAGGAGGAGTGAGCAGGTGCAGGACACCCCCATCTCCACGGGAGACACAGGGTCTACCCACACTCGGGAAATAGCAGGCGGGCAGCACAGAAAGCCTGGATACTGTATGGGTGGATAGGGTGGCAACAGGAGATCGCCTCTGCAGAGGGTAGGAGAGCCCAGAACCACCCAGAGTAAGGCATGGAGATCTTCTGGAATTTTCCATTTAATATTTCGGACCCTGGTTGACCACATGGAACGAAACCTAGGAGATGGGGGACTGCTGTTCTTCAACCAACCACTAGGAGATATACCCAGAGTGTATCAAAGGTCAAAAATCGAGCAATAATATCCAGTGCTAGTGAAGACTAGGAACCAGGCAGTCCACTACCTTAGAGCATGAAGGGGTACAACTTCTTTGGACAACAATTTGGCAAGATCAATTTTGGACCCATTTCCCACTTTCAAAAGTATTTAGGGGTCTGGAGAGATGGCTCAACAGTTAAGAACACTGGTTGTTCTTGAAGAAGACCCAGGTTCGAATCCCAGCACCCACATGGCAGCTAACAACTGTAACTCCAGTCCCAGGGGATCTGACAGCCTCTTCTGACTTCCACGGGCATTGCAGGACACGGGTGCACTTACCTACATGCAGGCAATACATGCATACACATAAAATAAAGGTATTTAGGATAAGCACTTGCTCATATGCTCATATATGTTTCCCCTGCTACACTGGTGATAACCCAGACACCTAGCAGGCAAAGTAGGCGAGGTGAGGGCTGGTGCTTCTGTCCTATGAAGGTGGCAGAGTCAATCTACCACCTCCTTCAGGAAGCTCCAAGGCACACACTTCACCTGGAAGTCAAACCACGCAGCATTCCAGTATCTATGACCCTATTCACGTAAACACACACAAACTGCAATTGTTTTCATCGTGCTACAGGTTTTTTTGTTTTGTTTTGTTTTTTTGGTCTTTTTGAAACAGGGTCTCCCTGTAGCCCCAGCTGTCCTGGAACTCACTATGTAGACCAGGCTGGCCTTGAACTCACAGAGATCCGCCTGCCTCTGCCTCCTGAGTGCTGGGATTAAAGGCGTGTGCCACCATGCCCGGCGAGCCACAGTTTTTATATGCACAATAACACATTTAATGGTGGCCAACAAAGGCCTGACCAGAGACAGACCCATCCTGAAACAGTGGAAACTCTCAGGGAACCAGATTTGGGGTGCAGGGGCGAGTAACTGAAGTAGATGGTTACTCCCTCTAGAAAACATGGTTAAGGCCAGGCATGGTAGCACATGCCTTTAATCCCAGCACTCACTCAGAAGGCAGAGGCAGGCAGATCTTTGTGAGTTCAAGGCCAAAGTGGTCTACATAGTTCCAGGCCAGCTGGGGCTTCAGGGAGACCCCATCTCAAAGAAACAAACAAAAAAAAACATGGTTAGGAACACAGAGTCTGAGCCTGTGTTCAAATCCCAATTCCTCCTCTCACTAGTTGACTTCCTTCATTGTTCTCTGCCTCAGTTTCCCATCTGTCAAGGGATAACTCCATTCTTGCCTGCCTCACTCAAAGACTTAAAGACTCTCAGAACCTTAGAAAAACTCAGTGTGGGCTGGCTGCCATCCTAATTTAAATGTTACCATGACAGTGTGCTGACATCTCCATACACAGACCACATTGACCAGACTCAAGGGTGCAACTGATCTGGCCTGATGGAGGACTCAGACAGACATAGGCACAAGACAGTCAAACCAGCACTGAACTTGGTGCAGTTAGTAATTGGTGTTGCTCCTAAGGCAGGGCAAGGGATGAGAAGTGGGACACAGATATCCCTACAGCACACCCTGAATCAAAAGCACCATCCAGGCGTGCCTGTCATGGCCGGCTGCCATGGATTTCCCTCATTCACTCCCCTCAGTATACCAAGGGCCTGCTGAGTAACATGCACTGTATTGAGTCCTGGGGATACAACAGTAAACAGGAAAGATATTTAAAACTCTCACCCTCAGCTGGCATGGTGACATATGCCTGTAACCCCAGGTGGAAGCAGGAAGATCAAGAGTTCAAGGTCATCCTTGGCTACATAGCAAAGCTACATGAGACCAGCACTGTTGTTTTTTTGTTTTTGTCTTTTTGAAACAGGGTCTCCCTGTAGCCCCAGCTGGCCTGGAACTCACCAGGCTGTCCTTGAACTCAGAGCTCTGCCTGCCTCTGCCTCCCAAGTGCTAGGATTAAAGGCATGTGCCACCACAACTTGTTAAGACCTGCATTCTTTTTCTTTTTTTTTTGAGACAGGGTCTCTCTGTAGCTTTAGCTAGCGTGGAACTCACTATGTAGACCAGGCTGGTCTTGAACTCACAGGGATCCGCCTGCCTCTGCCTCCCGAGGGCTGGGACTTTTGTTCTTTTAAAAAAGCCCCATCCTCCCAGGGCTCACTACAAAAGGGACTTGGTATTTGTCTGTAGCCACTGACACCTGACCACACCTGTCTAAACTTTAATTTCCACCAATTTGCTACCCCCAATGCCCCACTGCATAGATTCCTCTGAGCCAGGACCTTCCAGGCACCCTATTAACCAAGCCCAGCTAGGCACCCCACTCCAACACCCCTTACGTAGGTGACACTGGCTGTGTACCCACCACCATAGGCATTGTTCTGACAACTCTTGGCCTCACAAAACCCTAGGGTACAAGGCTGAAGTATAGTAAGAAGGTCACCCTGTATGAGTAGAGAGCTCACGAAAGGCACCCCAAAATACCTGATCTGAACCCAAATGCACCCCAGGAACTAACTGCCCTACTAGAGAGTGCTTACTGCATGAATGACAGACCCAGGGGACACTTGCTCAGCTCCTGCTGGAGTTGGAAATCACTTGGCCAGATTTGGAAGGCCAAACCTGCCAACTGATTAGAAAGTGCAGCCACTTACAGTAAAATAAATGATCCCACTCCAGGCTCCCTAAATTCCCACTGGAAGGGTGCCGTCCTTAGGTCCAGGTTAAAGATGGGGAAAACAGGCTGGAGAGGTGGCTCAGCAGTTAAGAGCACTGGTTACTGTTGCAAAGGATCCAGGTTTGAATCCCGGCACCCATATGGCACCCACACGGCAGCTTACAACCATTTGTAATTCCAGTTCTGGAGGAATCCGATGCCCTCCTCTGACCTCCACAGACATTCTGTGGCACAGGTGCACTTACATGAAGGAAATATACTCATAAAAATAAAAATAATAAAATATTTTTAAAGATGGGGAAATCAAGACACAGGAGGTGGTGGAAACAGATCCCAGCTAGCCTGTTCACAAGCATGGGCTAAAAGAGAGTGACACTGCATACCATCCTGTAGTGTGCCTGCTTGCTTCTAGGGCCAACTCAGAGCAGGTGCGCCCCAGGTACCTCTTAGGGTGGGCAAGGCAGTCTCAGATCACACTCCCAACTCCACATGGGACTCTAAGTGTACCTCTGGGACCCTATTCTGATCAAAGTGTCTATAGGGGCATGGCACAGGCCAGAGAAGAGAATGGCTGATGCTACTGATTACTGATAGAGCAACAGGCAAGGAAGCAGGCCACCAACCAAGCCCAAGCCTCATGGGTGGCGTGGGGAATGGAATAAAGGCCATCCCAGGGCGAGGTGACTCCAGGATAGATCACCAGCCAGGATGTCAGCAGCAGGCTTAGTTGCCAGGGGACTGTGCCAGTGAAGTGTGCTGGCCAGGGGGGCGGGGTGAGATGAGGCAGCAGAACAGTGGGCCCCTCTGGTGCCTGGGCCATGCATTACTGAACACTTACTATGTGTTAGAAGATGAGGAGCAATTGCTCAGCTTGTGGCAACCCTGGGACAGGGCACACAAGCTGTAAGGAAGAAACTGCCATTTTAACTGAACCTAGGTGCCCCCAGGCTTAGTCTATGCTAGGTTCTTTGTCAGTGGGACCTCAGGGAATGCTATCTTTTCAGAGCCATCTTCCCCACAGAGGGTATACTACCTAACCTGTCCAACCTGTGCTTTAGAAAAACAGTCTTCTCCAAATCCCCAGGCTGATGACCCCAGGGTGAGAAGAAGAGCTGGGCTTAGGGTGCGTAGCACCATACTCCCAAATCTCTGCAGCAAACATGGCAGGGGGTAGTCAGCTCCTGCCAGCAGCAGGTGAGGGCTATATCTCAGGACCCAGCTGTCCCAGAGAACCTGCCACAGGCAACCCAGACAGGTAGTGCTAGTGGGGGGAGCTGCAGCCAGCCCAGGAACACTGAGGCCCTGCCAAGTTAGTAAGAACGGCAGGGTACTAGACAGCCGGGGATGGGGCCCTGTGACCCACCCTCCCAACCCATGACTGCAGACAGGGCTCAGCAGCCTCTCAGCTCAGCCCTACCCCACAAACCTACCTGTTTCCATGTAATGAGAGCAAAAGATGCCTCATTATTTGGAGTGCTCACCCATCAGGCAGGTTAAAGGAGCAGGTCCCATCCAAAGAAGATGGAGCAGGAAACCCCATACCACCCTTCAAGAGCTGCCTCCTCCAGAGAGACCTCCAGTCTGGCTCCAGGCTGCTGAGAGAACCAGTGTACTTCTCACAGCCTTGCCCACAGAAAGTGCAGAGTCTGGGGGCTGTACTTGGGTATGGCTCAGCTTGGCCTTGAGAGGCTAAGGCTAGAAGACCTGGCAGCCAACAGCCCCCAACCCAGGTCACCTAGTGCCCTGTTGACATTTATCAGGCCAGCCCAGTCTGCCAGAACAGGAAGTGTCCTCAGTCTTCCTTTGCCCTGCCTCCCAGCCTGACACCCCAGTCAGCGACTGCCCCCAAGTGGGTTCAGGGAGAGTAGGAGATGAGCACCTCCCCCCTCTGGAGTGAATACCTTCCCTATCCCAAGCAGGGCTTCCTTCACCTGCCCCATGGTTAAGGGTGGCAGAAGATGTACCCCAAAGAGGGATACCTGCCAGTGAGTCTCCCCAAATCCTGTGCTGCCTGGGGATATGAAGAGAGCCTCCAGCTTCTGTGCACCCCAGCCCACAACATGACCCTCCCTGGGATGCTCCTGAGATGACACAAGAGGGAGCAAAGAGCAGAGTCCACCTCCCGGATCTAGAGACCACACTGAGCCCCCAACTCCTAAAACCTAAGCTCTCCACTGGCTGCTGTGAGTCAGTCTGCAAGCAGGGCTCAGACTTCCTCCCTCCCTCCCTCCCTCCCTCCCGGTCTCCCTGGGGACATATCCTGGGCAGCGGCTGGCTTCCCCCTCTCCAGCAGCTAAGGGGGGGCACATCCGGACAGGCCCCCAGGGGCTCCATGCCTGGTTCACCAGGAAGCCCCAGGCCAGCGCAAACCCCCCACC
>NW_008350324.1:5840842-5844442 GCF_000622305.1 Nannospalax galili
CCCCCACCCCCGCCGACCCCTGACAGGGTAGTGTGGGAGGAAAAAAATCTTCCAGCCATCCTGCTCAGCTGCCTGGTTTCTGGCTGGCCAAGGCGTGGCCAGCAGCCAGGAGGACCTGCTTCCCTGGGGATGTGTCCCTTGATCCTGATAAAGGGAAGGGCCAAAGGCCCCAGAGTACTGACTAAGGGACAGTGGTTGTCCAACCGTGAGGCCCAAGCAGGTGGTGTCCAGCTGTGGCCAAAGACATGCAGCCAGCCATCCTGCTCAGCTGCCTGGTTTCTGGCTGGCCAAGGCGTGGCCAGCAGCCAGGAGGACCTGCTTCCCTGGGGATGTGTCCCTTGATCCTGATAAAGGGAAGGGCCAAAGGCCCCAGAGTACTGACTAAGGGACAGTGGTTGTCCAACCGTGAGGCCCAAGCAGGTGGTGTCCAGCTGTGGCCAAAGACATGCAGACAGGCCTGGGACCTGCCCAGTCCCTGAGGGACCCTCAAGCCCCCAGAAGCTGGGAGCTGGGGTGCAGGGCTCCTGGGTCCAATTAGATGTGACTCAGAAAGTGACCCCCGCTGAGTCACTTCCCCTGGGCAGCTTGCCAGCCTCAGTTTCCTCAGGGAGGGTGGGTGGTTGGGAACAGGGCCTGGTTGGAGAGCAGCCCGCTCCAGACCCTCCAGATGGAAGCTGCTTCCGGCCCTGCCCCGCCCAACCAGAGATACTCAACACCCAGAAACCCTGGGGACCATTTTCCCAGGAAGCCTGGCAATTAAATGCCAGCCCCTCCTAGATTAATAGCACTAGCTAGAACTTATTTAGCACCACCTGCATGCCAGTACTGCATGCCTCATCTCAAAATAACTCTATTCTTTAGTACCCCCACTTCTGAGCTCTGTAAGATTTATGCTCAGAGAGGGTAAGGCACAAGTCCAAGGTCACACAGCCAGGGCAATTACCCCATTCCAGTTCAAGTCTCTACTCCTTGCTAGGCACCATATATCACACAACCACCCCAGAGGGGCCTGTTCTGCAAAAGGTATAACATTGACCCACACGGGACAATTAGCTCCCAGGTGAGATCCTCAGGTCTCTTCATCTAGCCCTCATGCTGGGGAGGGCACCCTTTTCTCCTAAGGGGAGTTGGCACTGGGCCTGGGAGTCAGGAGGGGCCTGCAAGTGCCTCCAGCTTTATCACCAAATCTGTTCCAGGGGTGGACATATATACTTGAGGTGGCCCAGCTGGACCAAACACTCAGAGACACACAACCTGACTCCCACAACCTGGCCACTCAAAGGACCTCACTTGTCTCCTTGTCTGTGAAGGTTGTTTTTCCAAGGAGAACCAGGCCCTGGGTGACCAGGCTTGGGGTGGGGGGGTTGTCTCAGGAAGGAACAGAGGCAGCACTAACATCAACAAACAGGATAACAACAACCCCATCGTCATGACCGCCTGTCCTCCAGATCAAACCATTCCACACACTCTGCTGGCCCTAACAGTAGGTGTCCACTGGGCAATTGAGGAAACTCAGACCAGGAAGGGGCTATTCCCTCATCCTGCCCAGGGTTCTCTGCCCAAAGAATTGGGAAACCCTAGAGTATCAAGTATTCTGGGAAGCTGAGGAAAGTTCCAGAGGCAGGAGCAATAACACAGGACAATGTGCTACCAACCAACCAGTCTGTAATTGAGCCCTTCTCTGTGTCAGGTGCAGGTGCCTTCTGCACACAGGCTGATTAAAACCTGATGGGAAACCGGTTATTACATAACAGAGGGGAAACTGAGGTGGCTTCCAGCTTGGAAGAGGGCAGAGGAAGAATCCAGGTTCAGCCTCCAGAATACTGCTTCTTCCTCTGCCACCCCAAGCCCCTCAAGGCCCCAGACCACAGCTGCTGATGCTTAGGGCCAGCCCCTTCCCAGCTGGCCGACCATGGCCTATAGGGACTGCACAAGTTCCAGGAATGTATTCACCCTTTGGCCCAGAAGGAGTTCTCTCCCAGAGGGGGGCTGTGAGAAAAGGCTTAGAAAGTGTCCAAAAACCCTTAAAACCCTTGCAACTTCCTTCCCAGTGGGCCCTGATGAGTCCCAGCCTGGCTGGCTCACAACCCCCTGTCAGCTTTCCCCTTTAGGGGATGGGTCTGCCACTCCCTAGGACCTTCAGGAGCAGTTTATGCTCTGGCTGCCTGTTGAGTGATGGGAATTCAGACACACTGTGCACCCTGCACCCTGGTCCCTGGGGACACACATGCCCCCCCCCAACCCGAAAGAATGTCAACTGGAGACAAATCCCAGCAAAGCCTGGCAGCTGTCAGGGTTCAAGATATGTTGTTTTCCTAGACCCTCCTGTCCCCAAGGCTGGTGGCCTTGCCAGTGCCTCTGCTCCAAAGCCCCCACCCATGGACCGATTTCACTTCCTCCCGTTCCGCCTGGCCATGCCCCTCTCTGGAGGCCCCCAGCTGCAGCACTGACCTCCTCATCTACATCACTGTGGTCTGGGATTGGGGAAGAGAAACGGGAGAATGAGGAAACTAGAGAAAAAAAGCGGGACAGGCGGACAGGCTCCCCCCGCTGCAGTTCCTCAAATGCAGTCTCCAGGACCCCCGAAAGCTCCAGGGCCGGAGGGAGGGTGGAAAGGGGTTTTCTGCATCCAGGTCCCGGGCCCGGACACACTATGGGCAGTGCTGACCGATGAGCCCCACCCCCGCTTGTGGCACTGAGGAGGAATGGGGACCCCGGGAGGGGACCCCAGCGTGACCAGCTCGCTCCCGGCCTGCTCTGCCCGTGGGCCCGACATGGCAGCACGTGGGCGCGGCGAGGCTGGGGATGTCGCCGCCGGCTGTGCTTACCGCACAGGCAGCGGGTCCGGGCCCGGCCGGCCCATGGCGTCGCGTCCTCACCGCGCCGGCTCCTTGCTCGCGGCTCGGCGCTCAGGCAGGAAACCCGGGCTCGGAAAAAGGCCAGCGCCTCATTTCCGCTGCCAGCGCTTGACAGTGGCGGGAGGATGCGGCTCCGGGCCGCCCCCGGGGAAACTTGGCTGCCACTGCCGTGACCACCGCAGCCCGCGACAGTACGGGCGGGCGGGCGGGCGAGCGGAGGCGGTGGCCCGAGCCCATGCCGCCCCACGCCGTTATATAAAGAGGAACCGGCAGCTAGCGGCCGCGGGCGGAGGGGAGGGTGACGGAGGGGCGGAGCCAAGCCGAATCCCGCCCACTCACTCCGAGCCGGCCGTCGCAGGGCCACGCCCACCCCACGCCTTGCGAGGGCGGAGCCACATAGAACCCCGCCCTCTCAAGCCCTCCGCCCGCCTTCCTCCAGGGGAGGGAATCTCTCCAGGCACTGCCTTCCGCTCCGCCGCCGAAGGCGCCGATCGGGGGGGAGAGGCGGGGTCTCACGCCCCTGCCCTTGTCTCTGTGCTGCCTATACGAAGGGCCCGCTGGAGGGACGGATCATCTGGCCCCGCCCCCAAGCGCCGGCCAGTCTTCGCGTGCCCCAGTGTGGCGGGGCGGGGTCTGAGGCAGGGCGCGGTCTGAGGCAGGGCGGAGGCTGGGCGGGGCGGGCCCCTGTCTCGCGGGGACCCGCCCCTGCCGACTCCCTCCCACCCGGTCTTATCAGCGCTGG
>NW_008350324.1:5845269-5906173 GCF_000622305.1 Nannospalax galili
GGGGGCGCCCCCCTGCCCCGGGGGCCCCCCCCCCTGCCGACTCCCTCCAACCCGGTCTTATCAGCGCTGGCCCGGCCAGGCCGAGCAACTGCGACAGCCGCTTTCATCACCTCCCGGGGAGGAGGCCGCCCCTACCCGGGCCCCATTATCCGCGACTCTTCGTAGCTGACCCTCTTCGGCCGCCCCATCCCTTCGGGTTCGGTTTCCATCCTCAGCTCGGTATTGGCCCCAACCGGGCGGGGTAAAGGACCTGTCGCCACCTGGCCGCTCGGCCCCTCTCCAGCGTGGTGCATCTTCCTCCAAAAACTCCGCCGCACTCCTGGCGTCTGAACCCTCTGCGCCTCCACGTCTGCGTGGCCACTTACCTTTTCTTTATGACTTCATTGGGGGTGCGTTAACAGAGGGTGCAGTCTGTACTCAAATTGAGTACACTGCCCGCTAGCCTCTCCCGCGACTCTAGGGAGGGAGGGGAGAGAGGAATGTCTGCCCTTTCCCCCTCCCCCAACAGGAAGCAAGCCGCCCACGCCCCCAGCTTGGAGGGGCCACTGCAACCCTTCCCAGAAGACAGACTCCCGCAAGCCACTGCCTCCCCTTTGCTGCCTGGGGCCAAGGACTTGACCTCTGTCCTCAGTTTCTTCATCTATGAAATGGAAATAACACGTGACCCCAGCCCACTCGGGGACTGGAAGGATTGAGTTTCTGCATTAGAGCAGTGAGGCTTGTGTGTGCATAAACCACCCACTTCAGTCCCCAGGACTGCTTTTGGAGCCCCAGGAAGGGACTCCCCATAGGTGGGGATTTCCACTTCAATCAGATAGGTAGCCACAGCGTGGCCAAGGAGAGGGTGGGCTGCGGATCTTGGAGACCAAGGGCCTGGAAGAGCTCACAAAACCGTGCAGAAGTCTGGTACGTACTGGTAGTAGGTGCTAGATGCCGGGGGACACAGCACCAATGATGAAACACTTGACGAAACACTTATGGGATGGAGCGTGAAAGAAGCTGTCTTTGGGACTCAGGAAGGCAAATATTTGAATAACGTTTAAGCTGAGGAGGTCCCAGGACAAGACATCTGAGGGAAGGGCATTCCGGGCCTTGGGGCACTGGAACAGCAGGTGCAAAGGCCCTGAATTCATGTTTAGTGCCCTGGAGGGAAGTGGAAAAGGAACTTCCTATACAGGTGGAAAGGCAGCCTGCAAGTGGTATCTTTAAGGTCCTGGTGCGGCTTTGGGATTTTTTTGAGGGTACTGGGGGCCCATAAAGAATTGTGAGAAAGAAAAGGCCAGTTAAGCTCTGCTGCAAAGCCTGGAGTTGACGTCCCCATTCGGAAATGTCCCCTGGAAGGTCACACAGCATCTGAGGATGTGGGAGGAGGGAATAGGGTTTCCGTGAGGTCTAGCCTGATCGGCCCATAACACACTCAATTTATTACACCTGTGGAAGGAGACTGCCAGGTACCCGCAGCCTAGCAGTGGCCAGGTGATGCACACAGGGCACCAGGTACTGGAGGCCTTTTGGCGTTTGCCAAATGGCGGCTGCAATCTGCCAGCCGCAAGCACTTTCTCTGTCGCAGCCGACAGCAGCCTTGCTGACTTAAATGAAGACTTGTGGTTCTTCCCCTTTTTAATCACAGGCCAGCCCTGCCTGCCAGATTTCTCCGAGACCCAAACCCGTTTCCTTCCTCGCCCAGTTTCTTCTCACCGGGCTGTCCCAGTCTGGGTTCTCCAAGAGCTCTTGGCTATGAGACTTCTATTTATTTGCAAAGGGCTCCAAGGCCATCACTTTACTCTTACTATAGGCCCCATGGTGACAGCTGCAACCCCCTGCTCGCCCTCAGGACCAAGCTCCTCCCCTGTCCACAGGACTGGAGGCCCAGGGGGGAAGTGGACGCCAGTTCCCACGGCTGGCTAGGACTGCCGGAAACAGGCTGTCCACTCCCAGCAGCCTGGTCACCCGCCCTTCCTTCCGGCTGAGAGGGAGAGGGCAGCTGCCCAGGCCTGCAGGGACCCAGGTGGCCGGGTCAGAAGGGCAATAAAACAGTCCTAGCAGGTTCCATAGGTCAATAAGGTCAATGCTATTGATACTTTCATAAGTATTAGCCAGGCATGGGGTCACAAGCCCACCGTTTGGGAAGCTAAGGCAGGAGGACCAATTCAAGGCCAGCTTTAGTTAACTGGTGGGCTAGAGGCTAACCTGTGGTACATGAGACCCTGTCTCAAAAGAAAAAAAAGGGGGGAAGTTAATCAGAACCAAAACTATTAATAAATCAATGATCCATGTCATTCACATTGTTAATATGAACATCAACAAATGTTAAACAGATAGGACTGGGGAGATAGCTCAGGAGGTGTAGTGCTTGCTATGCAGGCATGAGAATCTGAGTTCAATCCCCAGCACCCACTACAGCTGGCCATGGTGTCCTATGTCTGTACCTCCAGTGCTGGGGAGGCAGGAACAGAGGATCAACTGGGGCTCACAGGCCAGCCAGTCTAGACAAATCAGTGAGCTCCAGGCTCAGTGAGAGACCCTATCTCAAAAAAGTAAGGTGGAGAGGATGAAGAGATTGCTCAGCAGTTAAGAGCACTGGCTGCTCTTACAGAGGCCACAGGTTCAGTTCCCAGCACCCACATGGAGGCTGACAACTATAACTTCAGTTCCAGGGATCTGACACCCTCTTCTGATCTCTGTGTGCACTGCACATGTGTGGTACACACACACACACACACACACACACACACACACACATACAGGAAACATTCATACATGTGAAATAAAAATAATTTTGCTGGGTGTGGTGGTTGCACACCTTTAGTCTCAGAACTCGAGAAGCAGGAAGATCTCTGTGAGTTCAAGGCCAGCCTGATCTACATAGTGTTCCCGGGTCAGCTGGGGCTACAGGGAGACCCTGTCTCAAAAAGACCAAGGGGAAAAAAAAGGTAACAATAAACATGCCTGTAATACCAGGCATGATGGTACATCCTTATAATCCCAGTGCTTGGGAGGTAGAGACAGATTAAGGGTTCAAGGTCATCCTTGGCTACAAAGGGAGTTTGAAAGACTGGGTTATATGAGGATCCTGTCAAAAACAAACAGAACCCCCCTCAAAAGATAACTAACAATGGAATATTAATAATTGTGAAAACTATGGAGGATTATAAACATACATTTTAACATAGGGGCTGTGGTAGAACACATGCTTAGCATATGCAGGACCCTGATCCATCCCCAGCACCAAAAATAACAATCTATCAATATTTAATAACAAGGATTTTGTATTTAATGCAATAGGAAAATGAGTCTAAAATAATAATAGGACATTTCTGAATGTTAAGACGTGAGATATGCGGGGCATGATGATGCACGCCTTTGATCCTGGCACTCGGAAGGCAGAGGCAGGCGGATTTCCAGCCTTATCTATGTAGCAAGTTCCAGGCCAGCTGGGGCTACAGGGATACGCTGTCTCAAAAAGACCAAAAAAAAAAAAAAAAAAAAAAAAAAAGAAGTGAGATATGAGGGAATACTTCAAATGTAGCCCATGGTGCTGAGGAACTGAGCTTGGGGTGTCTGTCCTAGTGTGAGGATTTGCCCTGGCTGATTTAAGCTTAGTACTAGCCCAGCCTTCAGTCCCCTTGCCTTAACTCTGTGAGTACCTGGGATCATAGGTCTGTGCTTCCAGGGTGAGCTTTGTTGTTTGTTTGAAACAGGGTCTTGTTATATAGCCCAGGTAGCCTCAAGTTGATCCTCCAGCCTCAGCTTCCTAAATACTAAGGGTTAACAAGTATGGGCCCATGCACCCAGCTTGAACTTAAAACTTCAATGTTAATTAAAGTGTGGGGTGTGGGGACTCAAATAGTTGTAATCTCAGCACTGGGGAGGCAGAGACAGGAGCACTTCCATATGAGGTGTCCTGTAGCTTTATGGAAGGGCCACATGCCACCAGCCAGGCAGGAGCAGCCATGGGAGGAAACCATCTTGGAAGTGGTCAGCCAAGTCTAGCAAGCTGTCCACTAGGGTAGTTCCAGCCGTCCCCTACCCTTGTGTTTTGTTTTCTCAAGATAAGAGTCTTGCTATGTAGTCCAGGCTGTCCTCAAACTCATGGCAATCTTCCTGCCTCAACCTCCTAAGTGCTAAGATCATAGGTGTGTGTCACCATGCCTGGCTTCTAGCACTTTTAAAAAAATGTCTGTTTAGGGGCTGGAGAGATGGTTCAGTGGTTAAGAGCACTGGCTGCTCTTACAGAGGACCAGGGTTTGATTCCCAGCACCCACATGGCAGCTAACAACTGTTCTTAAGTTCCAGAGGATCCGATGCCCTCTTCTGACCTCTGAGGGTATTGAACAACACAGGTGCACCTATCTACATGCAGGCTCATAACATAAAATAAAAATAATAAATAAAACGTTTTTAAAAAAATGTTTGTTTGTGGCCAGCAAGGTAAGAGTGCTTGCTGCCAAACCTGATGATCTGAGTACCATTCCTGGAACCCACATGATGGATGGAGAGAACCAACTCCCACAAGTTGTCCTCTGACCTCCACATAGGTACCATGGCAACCCCCACCCCCACCCCCACCCCCCAACCCCAGCTATACACACTAAATAAATAAATGTAAATTTTTTAAAGTAAATTTTTTTTTTTTTGTCTTTTTGAAGCAGGGTCTCCCTGTAGCCCCAGCTGTCCTGGAACTCACTGTGTAGACCAGGTGAGTTCCAGGACATAGTGAGTTCCAGGACAACTGGGGCTACAGGAGACCCTGCTTCAAAAAGAAAAAAAAATTATTTTTATTTTATGTGTACGAGTGCATTGCCTGCATGTAGGTAGGTGTACCCATGTTGTGCAATGCCCCCAGAGATCAGAAAAGGGCATTGGAGTCCCCTGGAACTGGATTTACAGACGGTTGTTAGCCACCATGTGGGTACTGGGAACCAAACCCAGGTTCTCTGCAAGAGCAGCCAGTGTTCTTAACGGCTGAGCCATCTCTCCATCCCCCATTTACCTATTTTTAAGACCATTTATTTGTATATTTTATGTGTATGAGTATTTTGCCTGCATGTATATGTAAGTGCACTGTGTGCAATGCCTGCAGAGGCCAGAAGAGGGCAACAGATGCCCTTGAACTGGAGTTACCATCTTTGTTAGTTGCCATGTGGGCATTGGGAACCAAACTTAGGTCCTCTGCAAGAGCAGCCAGTGCTCTTAACCACTGAGCCATCTCTCCAGCCCCATACTCACCTATTTTTTTTTTTTTTTTGAGACAGTCTTACTGTGTAACTCAAGATAACTAGAAACTCTTGATCTTCCTGCTTCAACAACCCCCCCCCCCCCCCCCCCCGGTCCAAGTGCTAGATTACAGGAATGTGTTACCATGCCCCATTAAGCTGTTTTCTGTTTTAGACTACAACCTCACAAGTGACCCTGAGTCACAACTGCTCAAACTACACCTGAATTACTACAACCATGAGATAGTAAAGGAGTGCTTCATCTAGCAAACCACTGAGCTGGGGAAGTAACTTGTTACACAGCAGTTGCTAGCTGGTACAAACTTCCAGAAAGCCCTGGGGTGTTCGTCCAATCTGTTGACACGTAGGGTCCAGCAAAGGCTGAAAGGGCTCAAGCAAGCTGCTTTGGCCTTGGCTTTGGCAGTGGCTGACATATGTCTTCTGAGGTCTAGAAGAGATTATATAACTGCATCCTTTCTCTTTCTACAAGGTGCTCAGAACTCCCAACCTGGATGGATTCCTGGTCTGATCTGCTGGGCTCGGGTATCTGGTGCCATCTCCTCACTCTGCTTCCTCTCTAGGATTCAGGTTCTGTTTTCTATCTTCCCTGCCCCTTCCACTGTAAAATTGCTGCAGGTTCTTGCCCAGTAAAAGTATAGTCAGGCGTCATGGTCAGAACTGTGTGCCCAGCTGAGGCCATAACCTAGCCCACCAGGGAGGAAGGGGTTGCTGTCCATTTCCTCTATTCAGATGAGGAAACAGAAGCCCATAGCACTGGAATGGCCTGCCCAGGGTCACACAGCTCAAGAAAGACTCCTTGAAAGTCTGACTGCAGGGCCCTGGGCTCCCTCATCTACTGTACCCCAGCTATGAAAATAAAGGCAGAAATAACAGGACAATTAAGGATTTGTTTCTGGGAAGGATTTCACACTGTAGCCCAAGCAGGCAGTGAACCTGGCAGCCATCCTCCTGCTTGGGCTTCCTGAGTGCTGGAATTACAGGTGTGGGCCATCTCCCATGAGTCCTGCAAGAACTATTTTGAGGGCTTTCCACAGACTCTCGACTTGCCTGGCCACCAACTATGTGAAGAACAGGTGGTTTTCCATTTCACAGAGGAAGAAACTGAGGCCCAAAGAGGCAGGTGCCCTGTCCAAGACCCACAGAGGTCAAATAGCTGCAGGGATTTGCAAGTCTGGTGTTGGCCACAGCCCAGTCACAGGAAGTGTGGCTGCCCCCTCTTCCGCCAGCCCAAGGAATCTGGTTTCTGGGGACATGAGTCAATGGCCTGAGGCCTCTTGACAATCAGACAATCATTCACTTCCAGTCCTGGTAATTAAAGGCCCTAATTGCTCCACAACCCGGAGACTTGGAGACTCCGGTCCTCACCCCTGCCAGGATGAGATGTGTGCTTCCTGGGCAGGAACCTAGTGGCCCCAGGGCGGGCAAGGACAGTGGAGGACAGCCCTGGGACGGAAGCTCAGAAAGCTGGTGAGGTTTGGGTGTCCCCTGCTGGTCCAGGAAGCACCGTGCAGCTGCAGCCTAAGCCTCCCCAAGCTTCCCTGGCTCCAATCCCAGGATCACAAAGGTGGAGAATAAGCCCTGCCTTAGGGAGCGCTCCCTTCCAAAACCAGTTATTTCTTTTTTTCTTTTTTGGGGGTGGTAAGAGGGGTGCTGAGCCACACCCCCAAGTGTTCATTTTCTTCAGCCATAAGATAGAGATAAGAAATAACTCAGGCCGGGTGTGGTGGCAGAGGTCTTTGATCCCAGCACTCGGGAGGCAGAGGCAAGCAGATCTCTGTGAGTTCAAGGCCAGCCCCTGGTCTACATAGTGAGTTCCAGGACAGCTGGGGCTACAGGGAGACCCTGTCTCAAAAAGACCAAAAAAAAAAGAAAAAAAAAAAAGAAAAAGCTCCATTTTATTAGAGTGTAGTGAAAAGTAAGTAAAAGAACTCGTAGTTAGAAGTTTGTGTCAAACAGTAAGTGTTCAATTAATAGCAGTTATTTGCAAGGCACCAGTCTGGTTACATGGTGTCCTCCCCCATTCTAAAACCCTCCATGGCTCCCCATTACCTTCTGAATAACTTCAGCCTCTCAACCTCAGTGACCTTATCTTCAGCAATAACCACCAAATGCCCAGGCTGTGGCCAAAGGGCTTTTCTCCCATGTGAGATGCTTCTAGACTTTTTGCCATGCTTTCTTCTGTTTGGTAACCTGTACATCCTTCAAAGCCATCTGAAATGTGACCTCTGCCTAAAGACAGCTCTAGTCCCCAAGGATGTGCTGTTTCTGGCATCCTCTTGATTATGTCTTGTGCAGCACTTGTTTCCTTATCTGTCTGCCCCTAGACTGAGTTCTGGAGAACAGAGCTGGTATTCTGCCCTTCTCGGAGTCCTTCCCGTGCACAAAGTTACATGTGGTCTGTGTGTCCGCCTGCTTTCACTTCAGGGTCATCCATGTTGTTGTAATGTGTCATGCTCTGTTACTTTTGATGGCTGAGTAATGTTCTACTGTGTGGATATCCTACAATATTTTGAAGCCTAGGGGTGCAACTCGATGGTGCAGTGCTTACTTTGTGTGAGGTCCTGGGTTCATCCTCTGCCCTGCAGAAACAAAGCAGTACAGTGACAAGTGATTCATAATGTTGGAAGCTGGTTACCCTATAGCCAAGACTTGTGAAGACAGCTTCAGTTCTGTAAGTACTCTAAGCCTCAGTAGGCAGAAGCAGGCAGATATCTGTAAGATCAAGGCTACCCTGGTCTATATAGTGAGTTCCACGCCAGCTGGAGCTACAGGGAGACCCTGTCTCAACACCCTCCACCGAAAAAACAAAAATTGTGGGAGAAAAAACTTAAGGGCCAGGGTGTGGGGGTGTGGCTCAGTGATGGAGTACCTGCTTAGCTTTCATGGGCTCAGGGAGGAGTGGAAGGGTGTGGGACCTACCGTTGCTCTTTCCCCAGATACCCTCTAGACTTGAGGATGGGCTTTAGGAGACTGGGGAGCACTTTCCCTACCCACTCACCATGTCAGAGGCTGGGGACAGTCCCAGAGCACAGGCTGCCCCTCCCTCCAAACCAGCTAAAGTGGCTCTGGGAGCACCTGGGGTTCTGCTTCATTCACTTGCTGTGAATGCCCAGGCTCTGGCCAAAGTCACCACCTGGGCAAGTCACCACCTCTCTGAGGCAACAGGAACCGCAAGGCAGAGAAGAGGAGGGAAGTGAGTGACAGGGGTGGGGTTGGGGTAGACATGCAGCAGGGAGGGAGACGTGTGTTTTCCTCAAACTGGGCCCCATTCACCATGAACAGGCCTCTCAAAAGAGGTAGACATGGGTTGTGGCAACATCTGGTTTTCCATAGTTTCAGTTCAAGCCCATTCCTGGGGCTGACTGGTCTGCCCCCATTCCAGTGACAGGCTTGGGGAGGAACAAGTAAAACTACAGCACCAGTGAGATTTACTTTCAGGCCTGGCTGGACAGTCTGATGGGAAACGACTTTACCTTACTAGTTAGGAGGGACAGAGAGACACTGAATTCTAATAACAGTGACTGTGCACCCTGATCCAGCCACACGTGAAAGCAGAGTTTTGAGCCACATGAGTATGAATCAATCCATCATTACTGTCTAGCACAAACTGGGCACATGTGAAATATTTAGTCACTGGATCACAGCTCTCAGCCCAGTATCCCCTCTGAGCATGTCACACCTGAGACGGTCCTGGGGTTGCAGGTATGGGTCACCAGGGGACAGGCAGCCAGGAGGAGCTGGGCCCCACAGGGGACACATGGCTGCTCAGTTTGACCTCTGCTGAGCTACTGTGTATCATATTGTAGGGACCCAGTACAATAGCAAAGAACACAGGTATGATGGGATGAAGACCATCAGTGAGTGCCCTTGTAGTATGTCAACAGAGTGACCACTTAGATGGACTCATGGAGTCTTCCTCTACTTCTAGATGGGGAAGCTGAGGCTCAGAGAGGGAAAAGGACTTGCCTGGGTTCATATAGCTATTGGGATTCAGAGCTGGGGTTGAACCCAAGTCTAGTACCCAAGCACCTAAGCTTTTAAAAGTTGTCATAATTAGGAGTGAGGAGGCTCAGTTGGTTCAGTGCTTCCCACCCCATCATGAAGAGCTTAGTTTGGATCCCCAGCACCCAAATCTGAGAAGGCAGAGACAGGAGGATCCCTGAAGCTCACTGGCCAGTCTACCCAAAATGAGGAGCTCCAGGTTCAGTGATTCTGTCTCAAAAAAAAAAAAAAATTAATTAAAAATAAATAAATAAGGCCGGGCATGGTGGCGCATGCCTTTAATCCCAGCACTCGGGAAGCAGAGGCAGGCAGATCTCTGTGAGTTTGAGGCCAGCCTGGTCTACAAAGTAAGTTCCAGGCCAGCTGGGCTACAGGGAAACCCTGTCTCAAAAAGACCAATAAATAAATAAATAAATAAATAAATAAATAATAAGTAAATAAAATAATTATTAAAAAAAAGGTAGAGGGGTTGGAGAGGTGACTCAGTGGTTAGGAGTACTTGCTGCTCTTGCAGAAGATCCAGGTTGGGTTCCCATCACCCACATGGTATTTTACAACTGTAATTCCAGTTCCAGAGGATTCAGCATCCTCTTCTAGCCTCCTCAGACACTGCACACACATGGTGTACACAGTGCATACATGTAGGCAAAACATTCTTACCTAAAACAAAAATAAAATATTTTTTTAAAAGGTAGTATAATTGAGAAGCTACTATCTAAGATTGACCTCTGACCTCCACATGCATGTGCACTGACATACACACATGTCTACACATTCATACACACATACACACATGCAAAAAAGAAATTAAAATTAAAGCAAAACCTATTTTTTTTAATTTTGTTTTTTGAAACAGGGTCTTCCTGTAGTTCCAGCTAACCTGGAACTTACTATGTATTGAGACCAGGCTGGCCTTGATTTCACAGAGATCCACCTGCCTCTGCCTCCTGAGTGCTGGGATTAAAGATATGCATCACCACACCTGGTCTTATTGTTGTTTTGGGGACAAGATCTTGTTATATAGCCCTGATTGGCCTGGAACTTGCTGTGTAGACAGGCTGGTCTTAAAGGTGTGAGCTACCACATTCATCCCAAACCAGTTTTTCTTGAAACATGGTTTTATAATACCCAGGCTGGCTTTCAAACTATTCTTCTGGTTTAGCCTCCTGAGTGCTGGGATTTTAGGAATGTACTATGATGTACTATGCACCCATCTTAAATGAATTTTTTTGTGTTTTTTTGTTTCTTTTTTTTTTTTGGTCTTTTCGAGGCAGGGTGTCCCTGTAGCCCCAGCTGTCCTGGAACTCACTATGTAGACCAAGCTGGCCTTGAACTCACAGAGATCTGTCTGCCTCTGCCTCCTGAGTGCTGGGATTAAAGGCATGTGCCACCACTCCTGGCTGTTTCTTTTTTATTTTATTTATTGTTTGAATTTTACATGTATGAATGTATTGCCTGCATGTGTGTAAGTACATCTGTGTCATGCAATGCCCACAGAAATCAGAAGAGGGCATTGATTTCCTTGGAACTGGAGTTATGGATGGTTGTCAGTTGCCCTGTGGGTGCTGAGAATTGAACCTGGGTCCTTCCTCTGCAAGAGTAGCCAGTGCTCTTAACTGCTGAGCCATATCTCCAGCTCCTGTGTTTTGTTGAGACAGTTTCAAGCAGGCCAGGCTGATTTTGAACTCCTGACCTTCCCACCTCAGCTTCCTGAGTGCTGGGATTATAGGTGTGAATTACCATACCCAAATTAAAATTTGTTTGATTTGGGGCCTGGAGAGATGGCTCAGTGTTTAAGAACACTGGCTGTTCTTGCAGAAGACCCAGGTTTGAATCCCAGCACCCACATGGCAGCTAACAACTGTCCATAACTCCAGTCCCAGGGGATCTGACAGCCTCTTCTGACCTCCACAGGTATTGCACGACATGGGTGGAATTACCTACATGCAGGCAATACGTGCATACACATTAAAAATTTTTTTAAAAGAAAAATAAAAATTTAAAAATATTATTTAATTTTTATTCATGTGTATGCATGTCTGTGTGTGTGAGTGTATGTCACATATGTGCAATGCCTGTGGAGGCCAGAAGAGGTCATAGAATCCTCTGGAGCTGGATTAACAGGTGGTTGTGGGCTGCCTGACTGGTGCTGGAAACTGAACTTGGGTCCTTTCTAAGAGCAGGAAGCACTACTAATCACTGAATCATCTCTCCAGCCCCTTCTTTGTTTATTTTAAGGCAGGAGCTCATGAATCCCTGGTTATCTTACACTATGCAGACCTTGAGCTCCTGATCCTCCTACTCTTTCTAGAGCAAGGATTCCAAGCCTTATACCTGCTTTATGCAGTGCTAGGAATGCAACCCAAGGCTTCCTACATGTTAGGCAGGCACTCTACCAACTGGGCTCCATCCCTAGCCCTATTTTCCCTGGTCTCATAGTTTTATAGATGAAAAAGCCAAGGCACAGAAAAGTAAAGTGATTTGCCTAAGGTCAAGTGTGGCCTGGGCCAGTTTGTAGGTAGTGGAGGACAATTTTATTTCCTTCTTAGGGGTAGCTGGATTGATCCCTCCCAGGGTGGGGCAGCTTCTGAGGAAGACTATACAAGCTAAAACGGGAGTAGGGTAGGGGCTTTCCAGCATGTGGATTATAGGTTCCAATCTCTGTGCCTCTGTACCTGGCTTTGTATGTGGGTACTAGGGATCTGAACCCAGGTCCTCATGCTAGCATAGCATGTACTGACCGAGCTATCTACTCAGTCCCATCACTGTGGGGCATGGGCATGTGCATGCCACAGCACATATATGGAGGTCAGAGGGTAACTTTCAGGAGTGGGTTCTCTCCTTTTCCTATGTGGGTTCTGGGGGTCACTCAACTGTCAATCTTGGTGGCAAGTGCTTTTACCCCCTAAGCAAGCTCAATGGCCCATCTTTGTGGGTTTCTATTTTTATTTTGTTTTTGTTTTGAGACATGGTCTCACTATATCACCCTGGCTGCCCTGAAACTCATTATGTAGATCAAGCTGGCCTTTATTTCACAAAGATTTACCTGCCTCTGCTTCCTGAGTGCTGGGATCAAAAGCATGCACCACTACACTGGCATTGTCATTGTGTTTTTTACCCTGCATCCCGAGTGCCTGGGACAACGCTCATAAGTACTACTCATAAGTACTACTGACTGAATGAAAGATTGGAAGAAAAAAGGCACTGAATTCAACAAGAAGGAAGGGTAGGGGTCACCTGCTTCCCTGAAGAGGCGGTGTCTCATGAAGTCTTCAAGGACCAGGAGGGGTAGCCAGGTATCAGAGGATGTGGGGAGAATTCTTCTGGGATGGGTAGCAGACAGGAAGAGGTCTGGAGCACAGTGCATTCTGAGAACAGAGGGAGGGTAGGTAGCTCAGGCAGGGGCAGGGACAATGCATGAGGAAGCCAGTGCCAGGATATGTGGCTTTGTGGCTCATGGGGAGAAGTCTGGACTTGCTCCTAAGGCAGTGGGGAGTCATGGAAAGATTTTGAGCAAGAGTCCCAGGACTTGATTTGACATAAGTTTCAAGAAGAGCCTTCAGGCTGCTCAGTGGAGAATGGGTACCTAGAGCCCAGGAGAGCTGAAAGGACACTACTGCTGCCACCCTGGTGAGGGATGACTGTGCCTAGGATGGGGAAGTAGCAGCGGAGATGGGGATGTGCTGGATTCGGGACATGGTTTGGAGGCAGAACCATGACCATTGCTGCGGCCCAGTTATGGCTCCCAATTCCCCTTTCCAGCCTTTGACTCACAGTCACTTCTACTTGTCTTGGGTTCCCAGCCACAAAGGTACCCTGTTACTCATGGTAGCTCAAAGGTGGACACTGCCTAAGGCCCCTCAGTGGATGGGCAGATAAGCAAAATGCAGTGTGTGCTGACAATGGGATATTACTCAGCCAAGAAAAGGATGGAGGTGTCAAATCAGGCTACAGTGTGGACTGGCCTTGAGCCCCGACCGGTGAAATACATCAGGAATGAATGTCCATGGATTCTGCAATTCCAATTATGCGGAATAGGCAGAATGGGTAAACCTGAGGGGACAGAACACGTCTGGGGTTTGCTAGGGTTGGGGGATGGAGACAGACAGGGCCTCTTTTTCCCTTCCTTCCTTCCTACCTCCCTCCCTCCCTCTCTCTCTCTCTCTCTCTCTCTCTTTCTTTCTTTCTTTTCCTTCCCTCCCTCCCTCCTTCCCTCCTTCCCTTCCTTCCTTTTTATAATACTAGGACTCAAACCTAGGGCCTCAGACATGCTAAGCAGGTACTTTACCGCTGAATTACTGAGTTACATCCCCAGTCCTGGCTCTCTTTCTGAGGTAATAGAAATGTGGAGCTGGGCACAGTGGTGTGCATCTGGAGTTTTAGCAGCACTTGGGCAGTGGAGGCAGGAGAAGAGTGAGTTCGATTGACTCTAGCCTCTGCTACATAGCAAGACCCTGTTTCAAAACAAAAACAAACCTGTTTTGGACCTAAACAGAGGTGGTGGTTTTACAACATTATAAACACAGCCAATATTGTTGAATTTTTCGCTTTGAAAAATATTTTTTTCCCTCATGAATGTCACTTGTCTTAAATTTTTTAAATCACATTTTACATGCATGAGTGTTTGGTTGCCTGCCTGTATATAAATGCAGCATGTGCATGCAGTGCCCGTAGAGAGCTGAAGAGGGCATTGGAACTGGAATTATGGTTGATCATGAGCCGTCATGTGGGTATAGGGAATGGAACCCGAGTCCTCTGCAAGACCAGCCAGTGCTCTAAATTGCTGAGTCCTCTCCAACCCCTTTCTTTCCTTTCCCCTTCCCTTGCCTTGCCTGGCTCCTCCCCTTCCCTATTCCCTCCCCTTCCCCTCCCCTCTCTTATCCCCAGTCCCCTTTCCCTTCCCCTCCCCTTCCCCCTCCCTTTCTCTTTCTTTCTCTTTCCTCTTCCCATTCTCCTCCCCCCTCCTTCCCTTCTTCTGGAAGATTGGAACTTCCCCCACTGTGCTGGATAGCTTTAGTGTCAACTTGACACACCTGGGTGGAGGGAGCCTCAATTGGGGAATTTCCTTTATTGGACTGACCTGTGGCCATGTTTGTGGGGCATCTTCTTGATTGTTGAGTGATGTGGGAGGGCCCAGTCCACTGTGGGTGGTGCCACCCCTGGGCAGGTGGGCCTGTGTTGCATAAAAAAGCAGGCTGAGCAGGGGCCAGGGGAGCAAGCCAGTAAGTGTTCTTCCATGGCCTGTGCTCCAGCTCCTGCCTCCAGGTTCCTGCCCTGAATTCCTACCTTGGGCTCCCTGAAGAACTGTGACCTGGGAGATGTAAGATAAACCCTTTCCTCCCCAAGTTGGTATTGGTCAGAGTGTTTTGTGACATCAATGAAGAAACAAACTAGGACATCCACTCACGGATCTGAACCAGGGCCTCCTGCATGCTGAGCCCTTTCTAGCAGAGACTCCTCCAGGCCCCTAAGAGTTTCCCAGTGTTGCTTTCATGCTGAATTCTAGCATCCCTTTTGTACTATCCTTTGTCTTTGGTGTGAGGTGCCAACCTGGGTTTATTTTTTCACATAGGGATTTCTACTTGCTCTGTTTGATAAAGACTACTCTGGTTTTTCCCCTCCCAAGCTTTCCTGTTTTTCCATTATTTAGGCCCCAAGGTTTGGAGTCATTCTTGACTTCTTTTCTGAGTTTCTCATTCCCCATATACAAGCCATCAGCAAATCTTGCATACATCTTAAAAACATATTCATGGCCAAGTGTGGTGGAGCACGCCTTTCATCCCAGCACTTTGGAGGCAGAGGTAGGCGGATCTCTGTGAGTTCAAGGCCAGCCTGGTCTACATAGTTCCAGGACAGCTGGGGCTACAGGGAAGCCCTGTCTCAAAAAGACCAAAAAATTTCATTTTTTGATTTATTTTTATGTGTATGTATATTCAGATTTACCCAGTCCTCTGTACTCCACTGTCCCACTCTGCTTCAAGCCACAATCACTAGACCACTGCAGTGGCTCTTGCTGGGGCCTCCTACCCTTCCTTTGTTTCTTATGGTTCCCTAAAGATTATATCTCCGTTCAGAACTCTCCATGGGCCAAGTGTGGTGGGTCACAACTTTAATCCCAGCACTTGGGAAGCAGAGGCAGGCCGATCTCTATGGGTTCAAGGCTAGCTTGTTCTATATATTGAGTTCTAGGCCAGCTGGGGCTACATAGTAAGACCTTGTTTCGACAAAACAAAACCAAACCCTCCATGGTTTCCTAGTCCTCTCAAAGTAACAAAAAAAAATTTTTTTTTTTCTTTTTAGTTTTTTGAGACAGGGTTTCACTGTAGCCCCAGATGGCCTGGAACTTACTAAGTAGACCAGGCTGGCCTCGATCTTACAGAGATCCACCTGCTTCTGCCTCCCAAATGCTGGGATTAAAGGTGCGTACCTTCATGCCTGGCCTAGAAATTTTTTTTTCTTTTTATCTTTTTGAGACAGGGTCTCCCTGTAGCCCAACTGACCTGGAACTCACTATGTAGACCAGGCTGGCCTTGAACTCACAGGGATTCATCTGCCTCTGTTTTCCAAGTGCTGCTGGGATTAAATTTGTGTGCCACCATACCTGGCTAGAAAAAAACATATTTTTAAGCATTTATTTTATGTTAAAGTGTGTGTGTGTGTGTGTGTGTGTGTATGCATGTGCACACAGGAGTGCTCATGCACATACATGCCTGCGGGGGCCAGGAGAGGCCATTGGATCTCCTGGAGCTGAATTGTAGGTGGTAGTGAGCTGTACAATGTGCATGCTGGAACTGAACTCAGGTCCTCTGCAAGAGCAGGATGTTCTCTTAACCACTGAGCCACCTCTTCATCCCTGAAAAAAAAGTTAAATTAATTAATTTTTTGGAGATAGTATCTTGCTATGTATCTTCAGTTGATGTGGAACTTACTATATAGACCAGGCTGAACTCAAACTATCCTCTTGCTTCTGCCTCCCAAGTGTTGGGATTATAAGCGTGCACCACCATACTTGCTTAAAAGCAAAAATATTTCCCATGGTTCACAAGGTCCCGTGCAATGTGGCCCTGCAAAAAATCTTTGGCCTTAATTTCTTAGTCTTCCTTCATTTGCTCACATAGCTTGTGCCCCACTTTGAGCCTTTGTACTTGCTATTCCCTTCACCCGGGACACCTTTCCTGCAGGTATCCGCATGGCTCCCTCCTGAATTCCTTTAGGTCTCTGCTCCTTAGTGCCTGTCCTGAAAGTCTTTCTCAAAGTGGCACTCCCAGTCCACCCCATTGCCTAACCTCCTCCTCAAAACAAGTGGTTCTATAACTCAGTTTGTTTGTTGGTCGTCTCCTGACTATTTTTGTCTAGGTCAGGCACAGCTGGCGGCACACAATATGTGATAGTGAGTTGTTGTGGAATGACGCAGGGATTCTGGTCTGTCCTGTTTTGCTCTTGTCCTCAGGCTAGGACTGGACAGGGATACAAAAGTATAGGAAGTGAGGAGGAGACAGAAGGAACAGGAAGTAAAGGATTCAGGGAAGTGGAACTGTCTTATTTTGGGAAGAAAAAAAAAGTAAAACCCAGCAATTCCTACTTACTGACAGTACCTGCTGTTGAGTCATATACTTTATATGTATTTTGCTTGTCTTTATTTTACAGACCAAGACTTGGAAGCCTAGAGAAGCAAAGCTATTGCTCTAAGGTTACACAGCCATCTAGTGGCTCAGTGGGATTCCAACTCTGCCCACCTCTCTAACTTTTCTCGCTTCACCTGGGCTAAGGGATCAGATGTCTGGGTATCCTGTAACAGACCTGTATTGACTTTGTCTTGAAACATCTTTTATTGAACTTTGTTTTTCCAATACATAACAGATTTTCATAAATTAGAGTTTTTGTTTTTAAGTTGAGCTGGATGGTCCATTTACCCAGCTTGATAACTGTAGCCAGAGTAGGGCTGGGACACCAAGTCTCAGACTTCCCTGGCCTTCCTAGGGCCCCAGTGCTTTTCCCAGGCCAATCTATGGCCTGTGTTTAACTTTCAAAAAATTTAAAAATTTATTTTAATATTTATATTTAATATTTTATTAAAAATATTTTATTTTACGTGTATGAGTATATGTAAATGCACCCATCTCATGCAATGCCCATGGAGGTTAGAAGAGGGTGTCGGATTATGGACAGTTCTTAGCCATCATGTAGGTCCTGGGAATCAAACCCAGGTCCTCTGGAAGAGAAGCCAATGCTCTTAACCGCTGAGCCATCTCTCCAACCCCAATTTATTTTTTATGTGTATGAGTGTTTTGCCTGCATGCATGCAAATGCACCAGTTACATGCAATGCCCACATAATTCAGAAGAGGGCGTCAGGTCCTCTGGAACCAGAGTTATGACCATTGTTAGCTGCCATGTGGGTGCTGGAAACTGAACCTAAGTTCGCGGCAAGAGCAGTCCGACTTAGCCAACTCTCCAGCCCACATTTCTTTGTGTATGTGGTCATGGGTGTGCCATGGAGGTTAGGGGACAAACTGTGGGAGTAAGTTCTCTAGAACCTGTCACCATGTACGCCCTGGGGCTTGAACTTAGGTTCTTAGGCTTGGCAGCAAGCGCCTTTATCCATTGAGCCATTTTCAGCTCCGGGCCCTTAACTTTTGAAGTGGCACTAATTTTTCCTTGGTTGAAATCCTCCTGTGTTTTGGGACAGAGCCCTAGGACTCTTAACTGCAGCACGGTCCCTTTAAGAGTGGTTTCCAGGCGGGCCCTTGTAGGGGCGTGGCGAATCGGGAGGCGGGCTGAGCAGAGACTGGCCAATGGGAGGGCGGGCCCGGAGTGGGCGGGCCGCGCAGGGTATAAGGGGCGTCCGTGGGTTTTAGACACTGGCCGCCGCGCCTCCTCTGTCCCTCGCGGGCCCGCGGGAGACAAAGCACCGCGGTCAGCGTGGGCCCAGGAGCGGCCCCAGTGCGAGCCCCTGCAGCGAGGTAAGGCGGGCCGGGCGGGCCGGGCCCGGATCAGTGACGGCCATCGAGCTGGGACCCGCCTGCGGCCTCCAGAGCCGCCGGGCCGCACCGCCGCGAGCCACCAGGGAGGACACGGGGTTGTGACGGCTGCCGCTGGGCGACACCTGGGTCTTCCTTCCATGAAGCGGGTGCCGCGGTGCCCTGCCTCAGTTTCCCCAGAGCCTCAAGGGTCAGCGGTGACTCTGCTGACGGTGGGCTAATTGCCTACTGTGGTTTTGTATATTTATGGGCTTAATTGTTTACGTGTGTGTTTGTTTAATTGTTTGTCAGAGGACAACTTGCTGTAGTCGGTTCTCTCCTTACACCTTGTGAACCCTGGAGATCCAGCTCAGGCTTGATGGCAGGTGCCCTTCCCTTACCCAGCCATGTCGCCATCTACCATTTTTTAAAAGACAGGGTCTAGCTGTGTAGGTCAGGCTGGCCTCAAATTCCTGGCAATCCCCTTCCTCAGGCTCTGCTTCTTAAGGTAGCCTGAGCTACCTTGGAATGTTCTTCCCTTAGTTTGCCATGGGTTTTCCTTGTCTTAGCTCATCAAATTTTCCTCGAAGCCCAGTCTGGATGAGCAGAGGGAGGCCTGTAAAGTAGAGGTGATTGGTCCAAGAACTTTCACCCTGGACTGGCTGAGGCAAGACTCTGGCCCTGGAGCACCATGCCTGGGCCCCTCAGAGCTCTGCCTGGCTGCAAGCCTGTTCAATCAGGAGCTTGGTGCCCACAAGTGGACTCTGAACTTGTTGGAGAGCTGCATGCCCAGATAAGTGGGGAGCAGGTGCTCCATCCAGGCTAGGCTGGAGCTGGGCTCTGCTGCTTTCTGGCCTCTTTCCTACCTGAGCTGGATGTAGCAGGCAGGCAGGGGCTTAGCTGGATCTCCTGTCTGCTGACCTTGGACCAGGGTGGCACACTTGGGCAGTTGGGGGAAGGTGGCCGATGACTGCTCTGTCAGTCATAGTTGTGTGTAGGGACTCCAAAGTTAGTGCCTGACCTGGGCTGTTTGCCCAGAGCCTCAATTTCCCCATAGGTGGATGTGGGATGGAGAACAGACCCCCTTGCCTTGTGGTTGACCAAGGTGAGCTAGCACTGGCTCTGTCCAACAGGCTCCTGCGGACCTGCTACACGCCTGGCACTTGAATCCAGACAGAAAAACCCTGCCTTCCTGGAGCAGGCACAAATGACTCAGGTAACTTCCTGTTGGGGTGCAGGAGAGTGGCTAGGCAGTCTTTTATGGTTGGGGGACTGTCCCCAGGAGGTGGTAAAGCTGAGAAATCCATGTTGTGGTCAGGGAAGGGCACTCCAGGCACAGAGAACAGCTAGGGCTAAGGTCCTAAGGTAGGAAAATGCCTGGTGCATTTGAGGACAGAAAGGAGGCCAGGGTGGCTGAGGCCCTGTGAGCAAAGGGGACAGAGGCCTAGAAAGGAACTTGGAGGTCATGGGGAGAATTGGGGTTTATATTGGCAAGTGGGGAGTGATGCAGGCTGGGAGTGAGGGGTGTGATAGGACTTCATTTGAATAGAGTCCCTCTGTGGGGCCAGAGGTGGGCCTGGGGAGCTTGGATCTTACTGTGAGTTGCTGGGACAGGGAAGGGCAAGGGTAGAGGCAGGTGACAGCTGGAGAGGTTACTGTCCAACAGACAGGAACCTAAGAGTTAACTAGCTATTGATTAGACGATGTTGGGGCATTACCTGGCCTTAGTGATTAGATGTGGGGGTGAGAGAGACCCAAGGGCCATTTGCTGAGACTAGACAGACTAGGGGGTGGCCTAGAAGAATGCTAACAGCCACCCCTGCAAGGAGCCTGGCTCCTGGTATTCTCATCTCATTGTCATGCCCCTGACTTCATTACCACTGTGATCCCATTTTACAGATGCAGAAACAGAGCTCCAGAGAGAATAATTGTGCCTGGGGTGACCCAGCCTGGACACTGCAGAGCTGACGTGTGAACCAGTGAGCAGGGTGGGAGCTGGGGAGAGAAACAGGCTCAGAGAGAGACAGAAACAGGCTCAGAGAGAGACAGCCTGCATACTCAGTCACACAGTACAAGGAGGCAGGGTGGGGACTAAATACTCTGAGCCTTCAGGGGCTGAGACCCACTGCTCTGTTGGATAAGTTGGTCCTAGCTTCTAACTCAGCTGGAAGCTGTCCCTGACTGTGATATGAAAGGCATGAAGAATCCAGAAAATAAGCATTAGCTTGGTAGCAGTTTCTCCCTCCACCCTGGGTCAGGTGGCCCAGCTGGGCCCCAAAGAGCCATCACCCAGACCTCATTCCTCCAGGCCTCAAGTAAGGCACCACCCAGGAAGGGGAGCAAACACTGAGTGCCTACTGTATTCCAGGCACTTTACATACTTCGCTTCTTAAAAATTGTAGCTACAATTTACATAGGGTCAAGCTGTGGCAAGAGAGCACGGGTGCAGGTCCTTTTCATGTGGCAGAGATGTCTCAGGGAAGGCATGGCCACACTGGGAACCCATGTGCCACCTCCCCATAAGTCCTGCTTGGCCCCAACATGTAGTCTTTGGGTAGTAGATGGGAGTTAGAGTGTTCTGTGCTCTGTGAATGAGCGCCAGTATGCACTGTGCCTTCCTGCCTGTCAGTCTGGACTGAGCCTTCGGCTATTTATTTATTTATTTATTATTTATTATTTTTTGTCTTTTTTGAGACAGGGTCTCCCTGTAGCTCCAGCTGTCCTGAAACTCACTGTGTAGACCAGGCTGGGCTTGAACTCACAAAGATCCTCCTGCCTCTGCCTCCCAAGTGCTGGGATTAAAGGTGTGTGCCACCACACCTGGCTCGGCCCTTACTTTTTCTAGTTTATTTCCTCACAGTCACTTCATTCCTCTGACTGTATCTTACTCCCCAGGCCTCCCCTGTTCCCCCCTCCCTGGAGCACTCACTATTCCCCTTGCCTGCTATGCCCTTCCTCACAGTTCCCTTAACCAACCCCAGATCTCTGCCTCCCTCTCAGCTTGGCTTCCCATGACCATGTCAGATACTCTTCCTGATCTCAACACTTGTGACTCCCATTTGCTGTCTTCTATCTTTCCCGTATGGCAGCTAATGTTATCTACCTCCAAATTTCACCTGTTACCATGGAGTATGCTCCAGTCTCCCTCTGGCTTATTGCTGTTTGTAGTGCAGTAGTGCTGGGTATACCCTAGGTGCTTAATGTGTGATGAATGAAGTGATGAATGCCTGTGAGGCTGACATAGATTGTACTCATTTCTGTTTTATGGACTGGCAAACCAAGGCTGAATTACACAGAGCTGGGACCTTATAGGGACCAACAGTGCCCACTGGTCTTGTCCTTCAGAAAAAAGGTTCTGCTCAGCTTGCTTTGTGACCTGGGCTAGTTAGTGGCTGACCTGTCTGTGCTGGTTCCCCATCTGTCAAGTGAGAATGATGCCAGCCCCTGCCACCCAAGGTCTGTTGCTAGGCTGAACTGAGGTGTGCTTAGTGTCTGGTGAGCTGAGCTAACCTGGGCTGAGCTAACCTGGGCTCAGAGTCTGGTGAGCAGGAGGAACTCACCATTGTTTCTGGAGTCAAGGGCAGCCAAGTGAGACCAGGCAGCTGCTTCCACCGCAGCCTCTTCGCTCGGGTAGGGGAGGTGTACTGGGGGAGGGGGGGCTGCTGGGGACCCCGGAATCGGTGGCCAGGGGAGTAACCAGGCTGTGGTGTGGACAGGCACGGTGGGCGCCATGAAGCTGAATGAGCGCAGCCTGGCCTTCTACGCGACGTGCGATGCACCAGTGGACAATGCAGGCTTCCTATACAAGCATGGCGGCCGGGCCGGCTCGCACCGGCGCTGGTACGTGCTGCGCGGCAACATGCTCTTCTACTTCGAGGATGAGGCCAGCCGCGAGCCGCTGGGCGTCATCATGCTGGAGGGGTGCACGGTGGAGCTGGTGGATGCGCGCCAGGACTTCGCCTTCGCAGTGCGCTTCGCAGGCGTCCGGTCGCGGCCCTATGTGCTGGCTGCGGACAGCCAGGCAGCCCTGGAGGGCTGGGTGAAGGCGCTGTCACGGGCCAGCTTCCACTACTTACGCCTGGTGGTGCGGGAGCTGGAGCAGCAGCTGGCCGCCATGCGGGAGGGGAGCCCCACCTCGGCCTTGATTACATCCTTGACCTCGAACCCAAGCCTGGCTCCGAACCTGCGGCCCAAGGAGAATGGCCGGGCAGTGTGGAGTGCGCTGCCTGAGCAGCCAGCCACAGCCCCCAAGCGCCCCCCGCTGCCACCTCGACGCCGGGCCTCAACACCCAACGGGCCCTCGGCCTTGTCCTTCGCGAGGTTGCATGACCACTACGGACAGGAGGTGCAGGCCCTCAGGAGCCAGTGGCATGGGGCCCATGGTGGCCATTCTGGCCCTGCCAACCTGGAGGTCTCCTGTCAGCCCTCTGGTTCTGGTGGGACTCAGGCCCAGCCTTGAGAGGCTTGGTGACAGTGAGGGAAGTCCAGTGCAGAAGGCCCAGAGAGGCCTGGACTGAAGTTCTGAGAGCACCAGGTTCCCAGGGGAGGTAGGACTATGTGACTCACAAGGCCCTCCTCTGGAGTCTGTGGTACCCAATGCTGAAGGCTCAAGACCTAATAATACTCCTCAAAGCCCTCTGGGCTGGTTTCTAGAAAACTCTGGCCCTGGGCAGCCTGAGTGACCTTAGAGGTCCATGCAACCCTCAGAGGCCTGGAGCTGGCCACAGTCCTATGGGCCCAGGGTCCACCAGGTGCTGGGGCCTCACAAGGGTCTGAGGTCTGGACCCAGTAGTTGAGGCTTGGGCTACTGCTGAAGCAGCAGGTTGACGAACCCTTTGGAAGGCATAGTGTGAGCTGACCATGGCCCCAAGGCTCCTGGCATGGAGCGGGTGGAGACAGGACTTTGCCCAGGCCTTGGCAGGCAGCTGGGCCTCATACCTTTGCTGTTTCCTTGGGCTGGGGCGGGGCCTCTGGGAGTCACCTGACCCCCCCAGCCTTGGGCTTGGCCCAGCTGGGTTCACAGGGAGGAGACAGAAGCCCAGGGCTGGGTTATCACCTTTGGGGAAGGGCCCAGGTGCAGTAGAATCTCTCTGAAGGGCTACAATGGGTGTCCTCTGGGGACAGTCCCCTGCTGGCTCCACTCCTCACCACAGTGCAGTTTCTCTCCCAGAGTTGTGCAGGATATCCTGCCATACCTGGGTCATGTTTACAGTCTTCAGTGCTCCACCCTGAGGACATGGGGACACTGTCACTCCAACATCTGCTTCTCCAGGCCACTCCTTTCTGCCCTGGGAGACCCTGGGCTGGGGACCCATAAGGCTTCTGATGCCAGGGCCTTTGGCTCCCTGCTGGCTCAGGGGCCCGCTTGGCTCTAGGTTTGATTTTGAGGTACATAGGGTACTCAGGTTTTTCTTTTCTCTGCCTTGTCCCCCTCGCCCCAAGCACTTTTGTTACTGTTGGCTGGCAGGGAGGGGATGGTGCTCTGGCCCCAGGCTTGGACGGCACCGTCCCCAGGGAGCTGGATCCTCGCAGGAGACACACAGGTGCCGGCCTATGGCAGCTGATTGGGTCCTTACCTCTTTGTTCTTTAGCCCTGCTGTCTTCACAGGTGCCTCTGGGGACTTGGTCCATCCCTGTCCCTCCTGGTGGGGCCCAGCAGGAGGGCCAAGGTAGAGATGCTGGTCTGGGATGGGTTTACAAACTCAAAAGGTACAGAGACCTCATCCTTGGCGGCAGTGGTGTAGATGCCCCCTTCTCCTAAAGCACAAGATGGGGTTCAGTTCCAGTTGACTCAGGCTAAGAGAGATGTCAGCTTGCGGGCAGGGTACAAGGGCCCAAATAAAAGTTGGTCAAGTCATGGCTGCTTGTATCTTTTCTCCCTATATAACCCTTGATTGATATACCTGGCAGGACCCAGAGCAGGTCCTAGAAGGGGTCACTGGCTGCATGATCCCTCCTGGCTGATGCCCAGCCAGGAAGCCCCAGCACCTTTTAGAGAAGATACTGGCTCTGTCTTCTAAGGAAGGAAATGAAGGCTCAAAGATGTTTGCCACATAGCTGGAAAATCAGAACTGGAGTGACAGCCTTGATCCTGTGGCCAGGCAGTAGTACCCTCAGGAGGAACGTGGGGGTAACAGAGCTTGAAGAAAGATTTGACAAGCAAGCTGGCCCAATATTCTAAGGGTCAGGATGGATGTTAGCCTGACCGAGGTTAGGAATGGCTTTTAGCCTGGCATCCCAACACTCAGGAGGCTGAGGCAGGCCAGCCTGAGCTACATAGACCCTGTATCAAAAAAAAAAAAAAAAATTGTGGCCCTTCTCACTGACCTGTTAATAGCAGGGGCTAAGGATTGAGTGCAGAGAATCCTGGCACCCAGCAAGTAGAGGGCAAGCACTTGTGATAGAAGATTGGTAATGTCTACTGTAAGGCCTGGCTTGGTGGGGAGTGGTGCCCACCCTCTGGGTCTGCTCTCCCATTTCATTGGGATAACAGAGGCTTCACAGAAGTGGAGGGGTAGGCCCAAGGTGGCCCAGTGTGGTGGCTGAGGCCCTGGGTCTTCCAAACACAGAGCCCATAACACAGTTCCTCCTTGGCAGCCTGGGAAAATTAGGCACCTTCAGGGAGATTTGGCTTTACGGTAAACTTCAGCTGGTGAACCTCGTGCACTTGGGTCAGGGGACTGATTGTGTGCTCATGAGCCTCCAGTACACCCTGAGTTGTTCCTCCCTTGTGGGCGCACAGGATGGGGACTGGGGAAATGGCTCCCTTACAGGCTGAGTCAGGGCACTGGTGACTACAGCCCCTGTTGGGCACAGGATGAGGGAAGCAGTAGGGGAGACTGCTCCAAGAGGGAAGGTCAGAGGTGTGCCCTTAACCAGAATGTTTTCTTGGAGAACAGCAGGATGATTCAGGGCAAAGTTGGTTAATACTGACATGCCCATTCGTCCACCTGTTAATGTTAGGGGAGCTGTGTAGGGCCAAGATGTAAAAGGGGACACTATGGTCAGAGGGACTATTCTAAGAAGCCACTGGAGATGGGACACATGGACCAGAGATCATGACTGGCTCCCCAACACCTGCCCATCCCAGATGATAAGTCCAGTTCAATAAGTTACACTGAGGTGATTTGACTTGGAGGGATTGGCTAAATGTCAGCTGTTGGAGAATGGCTCTGTGACCCAATTTTGGCCAATGAGATGGGAGTGAAATGTCTTGCTCCTATAATGAGATACAATAAAAACTTCATTTTTCTCTGGTGGGGAGTTATGCCTTTGATAGCTGTAGCTGTGGCAGTCATTTTGTATTCATGAAGTAGGCCACTCAGGAAAATGCTCCATCCCGTCTGTCCCACACTTGGAAGTGGCCTTGAACTGCTGCATCCAGGAACCCAGGAACCTGTTCTACCTCTAGTCATGTTATTGAGGTCATAATTATTCTCCTTTATGTAGCCAGAGGCTCCTAGTAGGTAAGCTAGAGTGTCAGGAGTGACTGTGAGGAAGGTGGCCCTGGGTGATACTTTGCAAAGTGGCGTTGGCTTAACTGAATTTCCTGAAGGCACAGAGGGACGACCGCCTCTCAGTCTGCCCCTAGAAACTACCATCTGCTCTCTGCTGCTAGGCGACCACACTGGAAAAGGCCCTGTCCTCTGGTGGCCCTGTGTCTTGCATGTGCTTCAACGGGGCAGTTTTGTCCCTGCTCCTAGTGGCTCAACTGTCTACTCCCCACCCTTCCCCGCCCTTTCTTACCTGACCTCACCATAGCCAATGCACAAGTTTGAAAAAGGCCCTGCTCTGCCTTCTAAAATCTTGGCTCCAAGTTGGATTAACTTTCATATAATAAACATAAAATAGGGGTTGGGGAGATGGCTCAGTGGGTAAGAGAACTTACTGTGTAAACATGAGGACCTGAGTTTGAATCCCCAGAATCCACTTAAAAGCTGGATATGGCCGTGTGTGCTTGTAATCCTGGCACTGTAGGGGAGGATGTGAGGCTTGTTGGCTGCCAACCTAGCTCCAGATTCAGTGAGAGACCCTGTCTCAAGGAAATGAGGTGAAGAGCGATCAAGCAGGACTCCTGAAACTTTCTCTAGCCTCTGCACACGTGTGTATGGGTAGGTGCACTAGCACACACAGGTGTGAATTCACCACACACATACACACACACAATTAAAAACTAATAGGTTGGCAAGATGGCTTGGTGGGTAAAGGAGCTTGCTGCTAAGGCTGCTGACCTGAGTTCGATCCCTAGGACTTACATGGTGGAAGGAACAGTTCTTCCAAGTTGTCCTCAGAAAACACACCCACACCCACCCACATGCACACAAAGAATTTTGGTTGAGACAGGGTCTTCTGTAGCCCCAGCTGGCCTGGAACTCACAGAGTGAGCTTCTGCTTCTGGAGTGCTAGGATTAAAGGTGTACAATCCCCCCCCCCAACACCCCATGACAAACTGACTCCTGTTGGTTCTGCATTTTCTGATGATATTTGCGAAACAACACTTGTAAAATGTCATGTGGAGAGGGATACCTGCACAGAATACTGACAGTTCCAAAACTCAACAGTAATGAAGCCAGCCAGTTAAAAAACTGGGAAGAGGCTGAGGCTCTGGCTCAGTGATAAAAGGTGTGCATTGTTTGTACACTCCCTGTGCTCAATCTCTAGCATTGCAAAACAAACGAAAAGCCAACCAAAAAGGAGACGTGGGCATGGTGGCTCATTCCAGTCATCCTGGCACATGGAAAGTGGGGGCAGGAGGATCAAGAGTTCAAGGCTAGCCTGAGTCACATAGTTCAAGTCCAGCCTAGCTTACAAGAGACTCTCAGTAGCTAGGCGTGGTGGCACGCGCCTTTAATCCCAGCACTCGGGAGGCAGAGGCAGGCAGATCTCTGTGAGTTCAAGGCCAGCCTGGTCTACATAGTGAGTTCCAGGACAGCTGGGGCTACAGGGAGACCCTGTCCCAAAAAAACCAAAAAAAAAAAAAAAAAAAAAAAAAAAGAGACCCTCAAATAGACAATTTTCCAGAGAAGATATCCCACACTGAGTCAACAAACAGACACCAGTTAAATGCCCAGTGAGGTTGCCTCTGGTCCAGCAGGTGGCCACTATGGAAAAAATGACAAAGGTGCATAATGTTCACAGCAGTGCTACTTACCTCAGCCACATGGGGGGGTGGGAGAATTCCTGTCCACCAGGGGACAGTGGACGTGCATGGCTGAGCAGCTATGCCATAGGTTTCGCCTGAAGGACGAGGGTGAGTGAATGGAGGGAGCACAGGCCTGCCATGCATGAGGCTGCTTGGGTACCTTGAGCTGGCTTCATGGACCAGGAGTAGGCCATTCTTGGATATCTGTGACTTCAGCAAGAGAGACAACTAGCCTCAGGATGGTGAAGACAGGTTGCAGCAGTCTGCTGGCTGAGTGCTTCCAGAGCCTTGCCTGGCAGTTCTGGTGCCACCCACATCCCAGGCCTGAGGGCCATACAGGGGCAACTATCCCCTCTAGCAGGGCTGGCGACCCCTCTGCAACCTTAAAGAAAAGCAGTTTCTGTTTCTGGGCCTGCTTTGCTACTTTGGGGTCAGCTGTTCAGGGAGGAGGGCACTGCAGCAGCCCTGGAGAGGGACATCCAGAGAGGTCACCTGGGGCTGCCACCAGGGGAGGACCACCTAGAGAGGTCACCTGGAGAGTGCTGGGAGCCAGGCACCACAGCTGATGCCAGCCGGTGACTGTACCAGGGCTCCATCTGGGAAACAGCTGGACCCTCAGTCTCAGAGCCAGCCAGGTGACCAGCCCAATTCCTGCCTTGGGACAGTGGAGAGAAGTGTCTCTGACTATGAGCCCCTAAGGGTGGGCAGCTTCATTTGGCAACAGTAGCCAGCTAACACAAACATTGCTGTGGTCACAGCCATCTCACAGATAAGGAAACTGTCTCAAGGGGGCCCTAGGTTTCCTGATGCAGGAGAAACCAGCCCAGGCCAGGCTTGGTTCAAAACCCAGGTGCTGTATGGCAAGGTCACAGGCTAGTTCCCCAATGAGTCATCTTAGTCAAGGTCACCTCTGTCCAGCCTGACTGTGCTTGGGCTTGGTGGGGTGGCTTCAGCATCCAGGTACTGTTACAGCAACCCAGTTTCCATAGCCAAGACTGTAGAGAGCTGGGCTTTAAAAGGACTGACTGGCCCGGGGCCCTGGGACCTAAATTTTGTTCATTCAGATTGGCTGAATGGAAAGAGCTAAACCAGAGCAAAGGTGGGAGGGCGTGGGTGAGAATCAAGGGCTGAAACACTGTCCTCAGGGCCAGCTTTCTAGGTACATGGAACCACCGCACAAGTCCTACTGCCTCACACCTTCTGTGGCTCCCTAGTGCCCTCAGAAGAAACACATTCCCATCATGCCCCAAGGTGCTTCTCAACCAGGTTCCAATCTGTCGTTCTTCATGCCCCCATCTGGTGTTACTCCTCTGGACTGTTCCAGGTTCTTCCCTACCTCACCTTTTTCCTGAGGTGCCCTCTGCACTCAGATTTGCATCCCCTTCTGTTTCTTGTCATCATTTGTTGCCATGGAGATACCCTTCTGGACACCCTCCCTTGACTCGTGCTGCCCCTCCACCAAGGCCCTAAGCACACAGTAGTCACTAAATAAATATTTACTAGCTGGATGAAGAGATATCAAACTGCCCCTAACATGGCTTGCTGCTCTCCTCTGTGCCCATCCAAACACACCTCTTCTGAGACACACCCCCCTCAGTCCACCCCAGTTGCTCCATCTTCCTTTCCCTGGCTCAGAATTCCACATTTTGGTGTTTTCCCACTGCAGAGCAAATGAGGACTGACATGGTGTCAACACCAAAGCTGGTGACCCACAGTGGAACTCCCAGAGCCTGTAGGGTACTGACTTCTGCAGGGTGGCGACCCACAGTGGAATTCCCAGAGCCTGTAGGGTACTGACTTCTGCAGGGTGGCGACCCACAGTGGAACTCCCAGAGCCTACAGGGTACTGGCTTCTGCAGAGTGTCAAGTGAAGGGTGTCTTCTGTGAAGTGTGACACTGAGGTGTCATAGAAGGGTGATTTCTGTGAACTGACCAAATCCCATCCTGACCCACCTTCCCTAAGGGCCATAGAATGGGGGTTTTCGACTAGTTTTATTTTTGAGATGGTCTTGCTATGTTGCCCAGGCTGGTCTTGAACTCCTGGACTTAAGCAATGCTCTTGCCTCAGCTTCTCAAGTAGCTGGGACAACTAGAGTATATCACTTTGTCCCACTGCTCCAACTTGACCATCCCAAGAGCGGTGGGTGACCTGTGGTCTGAAAGGCCAGTCCCTGTGTAACCACTAGGTGAAGAGGGTGCTCTCACGATCACCCCACTTTACAGCTGGGGAAATGGGCACAGAGAAGTTGAGACATTTTTCTCAAGGGCACACAACTTTCAGAAGTGGGGCATGGAGTCAAAACTAGGCAGTCTAGCTCCATGAATCTCTGTGAGAGATGCTGGGGCAGCCTGCAAGGTCACCCTTCATGGGACCCTCCCCCACCTCCTGCCTCCCTACTCTCATCCTGTGCTGCCAGGGAGCTAAGCTTTGGACTTGGAGTAAATTCTCCTGCTTTGTGGGGGTAATGAGTCAGAAAGAGTCCCCCACAGAGGACGTGTGGAAACCAGAGGTTGTGGGACGGTTTCCTGACTGGGGGATGGACTGTCCTGATGCATGTGGCTCTGGCTCATGGATGAGTGGCCCCTAGGCCCCTCCTACTGCCAATGTACGAGATGTCCAGTCACAGATTGAAGGAGCCACCCCTTCATCTGAAGCCACCACTTCAGATGACAGTCATGTGGTCGAGCTCTTGATTCAGGCCTGTCTGACAGGTATGCCCTATCCCCTGTGCTGGCTCCCAGGAAGCCACCTCAGAATGCACCTTGAGTGGCTGCTATAATGCCCCATTTCACAGATGTAGACTGAGGCTCATGCAGTTGGGAGAAGGCAGCATATGATCTCAAGCAAGGCTGTCTTAGCATGACTCTCTTTCTACGCCACTTACAGACTGGCTGAGGGTCATGGCCTGTGGCCACAGGAGTGAGCAAGCAGTAGCATTAACTCCTAGTCTCAGGTGAGTCTAACCACCCAGACTCTAGCTCTTTGGGGTGTAAGGGCTCCTGGCTGCCTTCTGCCTTCCCAAAAGCTTAATCGTCAACCACATGCCATGGTGCCCAGGCAGATACCATGAAAGGGAGGCCTGTCCTTGGCAAACTGTTGTCACAATAGAACATGGCCTAGAGTGGTCAGAGTGTAGGATTTTCAGAACTAGTATATGCAATGTTTAAGGGACATGCCTCCATATTTGAATTTTGCTGTGTGTGGTGGTGCATGCCTATAATCCCAGCACTAGGGAGCTAGAGGCAAGAGGACCAGTGTTCAAGGTCATCCTCTATTACATAGTGAGCAAGGGCTGCCTGGGCCATATGAGACTCTGTCTCAAAGTAAAACCCCCCCAAATAACCAGTTTTTACCAGGCACACTGTTAAACACCTGTAATCCCAGCACTCAGGAGGCCGAGGCAGGGGAATCACAAGTTCTAAGCTGGCCTGGGCTACACAGCAATACCCTGTGTCAAAAAACAAGCAAAACAAAATGAAAATAGTTTAAAAAATACAATTTTTGGGTCAGCAAGTTGGTTCAGTGGGTAAATGTGCTTGCCACCAAGCCAGATGACCTGAGTTCAATCCCTGGAATCCATATGCTGGAAGGAGAAAACCAACTCCTACAAATTGTCCTCTGACCTACACATGCACACCTGTGGCATAGCTCTACCCCAATAAATAATAAAATAATAATAATAAATAATAATAATACATTTAGTTCCAGTACTCAGGTGCAGAGGCAAGTAGATCTTGGAGTTCCAAGCCAGCCAGGGCAGCATAGTGAAATCCTGTCAAAACAAAAACAAAAAAACATAGCCGGGTGTGGTGGCGCACGCCTTTAATCCCAGCATTTGGGAGGCAGAGGCAGGTGGATCTTTGTGAATTCGAGGCCAGCCTGGTCTGGTTCCAGGACAGCTGGGGCTACAAGGAGACCCTGTCTCAAAAAAAGGCCTACCCCCCTCCAAAAACCCCAAACCAACCCCCTCCCCAGTTTTGTACAACACTTCTGAGGGCCAGCTCTGTTCCCTATTCACACCCAGCTCCAGGACAAAGAATTGGAACATCTAGAATTATACAATTCTGTATTTAGAGACTTGTTTACAGAAGGTGTTCCTTTTTTTAAAATTTTTAAACAAAGTTCATCAATCTCTCATAGAAATAGTTTTGTAGGTTTTTTAACCGTTGCAGGATGTGAACTGGATGGAGTTGTTCACTGGTCCGTAGGTTTCATTCAACACAGCAGGGTTTTCATGTTTTAAGGCTCAGGCCAGGCACAGTTTCAAATCCTGTCAGACTAAAGCCAAAGTGAACTTTAAGGAGTGTGTTGGTGTGGCCTCGATCACAGCCACGTTGTGGTTTCAAGGGTGGAACATGCCAGGTCTTCCCTGTAGGTATCTGACTGCAACGGGGTGGGGGCGATGTTTCATTTGTCCCAGATTGTATTATTCTGCAAACCAGTCATGGTGTCCTTGTGTCAGAATATAAAAATACCTTCCTCTGGATAAAAATGTATACAGTGGAAACTTCGATGCATAGCCGAGGTTGTGTATGGAAAAAGGAAGTTTTCCAGGGCCTGTTTGATGTTGACTGTCTGCTGTGGAGACTGCAGCTGGCTGGGTGCATGAGAGTTGGGACTTCTGGAAGGGTCCTTGGCCCCTTTCTGGTCACCATTTATTTATTTATTTATTTATTTTGGCCTGTGTAGTTTCAAATGCTCACTGCATCTGTCAGCTGTTTCTCCTTCTGGCACAGAATGGCACCAAGGATGGCCATATATTCATTGTCCTTTGGGGGGGGTTGTCACCAATTTGGCCTCCCCAGTTTGGAAAAGGGGGAGCTGTTCCATCCAAATAGGCATCTCTCACAATGAGAGTGTTGAAGGAAGGGTGCCTGAGTAGGGGTCATGTCTTTGTTCCCCAGCAAGTCTTAGAAGGAGAATGGACTGGGAGACTTGGATACAATGGACACGCTGTGGTGACCTTGGTCTTATCACACATGGTCCATGAACTTGTGAATTCCTCATAGGGACAGCACCAAGGTCAACTTGAGAGATGGTGGGAAAGGGAGTTGAGTGCTCCGACTGGATGGTTCTAGTTTTTTGTCTGGTTGCTAAGCTTCAGAGCTTGTGGAGAACCAACACTTCCACTTTCTAGAAACAAGGAGGGAAGATGGTGGCCACATCTCCTCAGGAATGGAACACTTTGCTCACATGGTGGGGGGGCCTTCCTGGATGTGGCCACCATTGAGGTTGGGAAACAAGGGTCACTCTGGCATAAGCACAACCCCTGAGCACCTGCCCCACATCCAGCTCTTCAAAGGCTCTGGAAACTCCTTCTGTCTCTATATGGTAAGGATGGAAGGCTACCTGAGGCCCACAGGTTTCTAAATTCAGGGAGTGGAGACGTATGTTTTGTACAACACACCACAACCTGTGTGGGCTGCCTGGGCCTTGGCCCACACCACTGTAACATTCCCATCAGCAACAGGGCCTCCTGTGAAGAAGAGGCTGCAGAGTCTGCCAGAACGGACCATATCCTCAATGGCATGGAGGCTTTTGTTTAGAGTCTTTTGGACTTTCTCTTTTCAGCAGTTTCTGGAAAGGCAGTAGCAATGTGCTGTGTCTCACAGACAGGAGTGGGAAAGAACAAACAAATTAAACGGCAGTTCAAGCGTTCTCTGAATTTGGTCAGTCTTGAGTGTTTTGTGATGGCTTTAAACAATTGTCTTCTTTTAATCTCATCTTGTGGCAAAAATGACACAGCTTCAGTGTCTACTCCAAAACAGTCGTGACAGCATCCTGATTTTATAACTCTCTGTAATATCAAAACGGCATCAGCTGGGAATAAATTCCAAAGGATCCTTTATTAAAATAGCTAAAAGAGGTCTATAAATATTTCTTTATTTTTCTAAAAGAGAGGAGTTTTTGGGTGAGAATGTGGTGCCGATTTGCTCCTGCCTCCTACAGAAGATCTGGGAGGGGACAAGGGCAGGATTACCATGCCTCCTACGGTAGGGGTTGCCCAAAACAAGAAGCGGTGGCATCTGCTCACACTCGATTTCAGGGATCTAGGGTTACAACAATAAACGTAAATGGCATAACATGGCTGTCCACATCTGCATGGCTGAGTCTTGCTTCTCTGGACCCACCCCATCTGGGAAAGAGAGAAAAGGAGGCCTCTGGGGCACACCTCTTGCCCTGGTTTTAGAACTCCCACTCCAGAGCCTCCTCTCTGTTGGCAGCCCTCTCCAGTCGGTAGATGATACTGTTCAAGTTGGCCATTTTTTCATGCCGCCGCTGCAAGTTGGGGTTCACCTTGGTGCTGGGGTGCAAAGCCCCAGCTGTGTCTGCAGTGGGGCTGGCACTCGGCACTTTAGCAGGTGGGGCACCAGGAAGGGATGGGGAGATGGAGGCTGAGGAGGAGGGGACAGGTGACACACATGTCATGAGGCCTGGTGAGGAGGCTGCAGAGGGTGAGTTTGGTGGCTCCTCCAGGCTGCAGCGTGAGGACTCCGAGGCAGACTTGAAACTCAGAGGATCAGAGTGAAGCGGCTCCCCCACCTCCTCCTGGGGATTGTGCAGTGAGGGGCAGTCTGGGCTGGGTGCACCTGGAAGCAGAGGCCCAGGGGCCAGCTCTGGAAGTTCATTGTTCCCCAGAAAGTGGAGATTCTTCTCTTTGGGTGCATCTTGCCCTCTCTCTGGTCCCCCTAAGTCCTGGGGCTGGTTTCCCCCCTCTGCCTCTGTATCCTCCTCTTGCTTGATCCTCACCAGTGCCCTGTCAGGGACACTTGGGGGCATGGGACTCTCCTTAGGCTCCTGCAGCTCCAGGCTTTTCACAGGGGGCTTTTGGTCCTCAGCCTCTGAGTCAGGGCTCTGTGGGGTGGGGTCTGTGTGGGTCTGGGCTGGTGTTAGGACATGGGGACCCCCACTTGGGTCGAGGTCTGGTTCGTCCTGCGTTCCCTCCACCAACATTTCACGGCGCATCCTGGACCTGTGGCAGACACAAAGGTGAGCCTGGGCTCAATGGGGGCTGCTGACCTCAGACTCAGTCCATGGGAACAGCGTTTGTGTCCCACCCGCTGCCCTAGGTGACACCCATGTGTACAGTGGCTCCTCCCCCATCATATCCAATCACTCTCATTGCTCCTTCTTCCTAGGGCTCACTGTGGCTTGTCACAATGTGTGACCTCAAGAACCTGCTCATCAAGATGTGCTTAGGGTGGTTATTGTCCCCCTTTCTGGGCACAGAAAACACTATAGACCAGTATTCTGTAACTGTTTGAGGGTTTTTTGTGTGTGAATATGTATGTGTTCATGTGTGCAAGTGCCCATGGAAGCCAGAGGTCGATGTTGGGGTGTCTTCTTCAATCTTTTGACACTTTTTGTTTTTGTTGTTTTGAAACAGGGTCTCACTATGTAGCCCTGGCTATTCTGGAAACTTCTCTGTAGACCAGGCTGGTCTTAAACTCACAGAGATCTGCCTGCTTCTGTCTCTGTCTCCTGATGCTGGGATTAATGGCCTATGCCACTATGCCCAGGCTTACACCTTAGTTTTTAAAATGTATTTGTATTTTTATGCATATGAGTGTTTTTGCCTGTGTGTATATAAGTGCACCACATGTGTTCAGTGCCTGCAGAGACCAGGAGAGGGCATTGGATTCCCTGGAACTGGAGTTATAGACAGTTATTAGCTGTCATGTGGATGCTGGGAACTGAACCCAAGTTCTCTGCAAGAGCAGCCAGTGAATGCTCTTAACTGCTGAGTTGTCTCTCTAGTACCTACTCCTTAAAAAAATTATGTACATGCATGTGCATGTGTGCCTAGAGGCCAGAGGCTGACGTCCTTATTGACTGGTCTCCACTTTATTTTTGAGACAGGGTATGTCAGTGAATATGACATTCTTGATTGGCTAGACTGGCTGGCCAGGGAGCCCTGGGGAATTTTCCTTTACCTCCCCAGTATTGGGGTTATAGGTATGTGCTATACACCCATGTATACAGTGGCTCCTCCCCCATCATATCCAATCATTCTCATTGATCCTTCTTTCCGGGGCTCCCTGTGGCTTGTCACATGTGTGACCTCAAGAACCTGCTCATTGGGATGTGCTTAGGGTGGTGACCGTCCTCCTCTCTGGAGGTGCTCAGAAAATACTATGGAATAAACAGTGTTTTCTTCTGTAACTGTGTGTGACATGTGGCTTTTATTTTTAAGTTTTACTACACGAATCAGTTGGTTCTCTCCTTTTACCATGTGGATCGTGGGGATCAAACTCAGGTCATCAGTTTTGGCAGGCACCTTTACCCTCTGAGCCATAATGCATAGCTTTTTTTTTTCTTAATGTTGAGTTCTGGGGATCAAAATCAGGTCCTCAACCTTGTGCAAGCAAACGCTTTGCCAATGGAACCATCTCCTGCCTCCCTTTTTTTTTTTTTTTTTTTTTTTTTTTTGTAGTGCTAGGGTTGAACTCAGGGCCTTGCTTTTGGCAAGCAAGCACACTACATCTTTGGTCTGGGTGGTTTCTTTTGGAAGTAGAATTCTATCTGCTTCTTGGTACAAACTTGTATGCATCCTTCAAAACCCACCTCAAGTGTCTCCTTTTCTGTCAAGTTTTCTCTAGGCAAAATTCTCTTTTTCCTAAAGCCCTGTTCTTTTATTTTGCCATACTTAACTGGTTGAGGTGAAACAACCTGGTTCATGTATGCTTCTCAGGGTCAGGGATGGTGGCTTTGAACTCGGGTTTCCAGAGCCTGGCTCACTATGCATACACTGGTCATGCTTTTGAATGAATGTGCTGATGACAGCAGAACACCCGGCTCCTGTGGGCAATAAGAAGTGAGCCCCCCTGTCACTGTGTCCCATGTTCTGTCATCTGTGGTCTGAGAGGGGTAAGAAGCCATTGATGGGCTGTGCTCACTTCCACACTGGCTTCATCTGACTGATCTGGCTCTGGGGGACAAGTTAGATATGGTGATGTTCCTCATCTTGTAAAATCAGGATGAAACTCTGAGAGGCACATGATCAGACAAAGGCCACACAGCCAAGGTGGGACTTGATCCCAGGTCTATGTGATGCCAACATACAAGCTGAGGAGAAGGGATCTGAGTACACTAACCCAGTCTCCCTTCCTCTTTGGGGGGTCTCAAGACCTTTCTCTACCCCTGGGATGGGTGGATAGGCTTCCATGGTGTCACATGGGCACTAGTGACATTTTACATTTCCTACTCAGGAAGTGGGTGGAGCCTCAGAGATGGCTAATTGTGGCCTTCATCAAGCCTGATAGGAGGGGTCCCAGGCAGCCTCAGGGAGTCCTCTGTGACCTCAGGGAGTCAGAGCAGCTAGAGCTCTGAGACCAGGGAAAGGTTGGAAGAGGAGCTACAGGAGGGCTCACTGGGCTGCAGTGGGGCAGGGTTTTCCTTTGTTCTCTGAAGTAGAAGGGACCATGAGCCTCCATTTAGGGCTCCAGCCAGAGGCTCCTTAAGTATTGGCCCGAGCCTGAATTCCTTCCTAGAGGCAGCTGTTGTTGGAGAGTGACAGTTAATGGTCACACTGGGTGTTGGCCTATGCCTGAGCCAGGTGTTTACATAATGGTCTGGACACCCAAGAAAGGATATGCTGGGGTTCCTGCCTTATAGCTTCAAACAAGGGACTGAGGGAAGGGACATGACCTGCTCAGGAGTCCTCAGCTGAGGTGACAGAGCTGGGCTATATTCACATGCATTTGTGAATGCAAATAGCTGTGTAATCCAGCTACAGTGCCTAGGTCCCAACTGCCCTCTGGAGTGTTCCCAAGAACTTCCAGGTCTTTCCTGTGGCTCTCTGTTCCCCTCTGTCTTCCATGACCTTCTGTGTCCCTATGCCGTGTCACCATGGCCTTCCATGTCCTGTGTCCCTCTGTGTCTCTGGTGTCCCTGTGGCCTTCTGTGTCCCCTGTGACTTCATGACCTGTGTTCCTCTGTGTCCCCCATGGTCCCCTGTGGCTATGTCTTCTATGACCTTCTGTGTCCTTCTGGGTTCCCTGTGTCCCCATGGTCCTCTGTGTACCCCATGAACCCCTGTGTCCATTTGGTTCCCTGTGTCCCCACACATAGCCCTCTGTCACTTTGGGTATCAATGGCCCTCTGTGCCCCCACAGCCCTCTGTGTCAGTGTCTTTCTCTGTCCCCCATGGCCCTCTGTGTCCCTGTGTCCCTCTGTGATTCCATGGCCCCTGGGTCCCCATGACCACCTGTAGTTGTGGAACCAGTTGATGACGGTATTGGTCTTGAGGTTGAGCTGGAAGGACAGCAGCTCTATGGTCTGCTGCGAGGGGTAGGGCTCCAGCTGGTAGGCCTTCCGCAGTGCCTCCTTCTCGGCAGGCGCCAGCACCACACGAGGCTTCTTGGCCTGCAGGAGGCTCAGCTCCTGGGGCTGCAGGCATGGACTGGGGCACTCGGAGCGTGTGGCCGGTGACTCGCTGTCAGAGCCGGTGCTGATGAGCCCATAGCGGCGCTTGAGATACGCTGAGGAGGGAGGGGAGAGACTGACAGGCCATCACTGTCCCACTTGCTCTTTAGGATGATGGGAACCTCAGGGACAGTGATCAGCCAGCCCTGCAGAGCCCTCCCCCATCCCTGTATTCTCCAGTCTCATCCCCTTTGCCTATTCCTGCTCCCCACCCCTCCACTGGCCTGTTCTCTGACTGCATCGTGATGTCTATGAGGCCTGCTAGGGTGAGGGGGGTTACTGGGATACAGCTAGGGCAGAGGGGGAAGCAAACACAGGTAGTGCTCAAATTGGGGTGCTCTGTGACACTTCAGGATAGTCTGGGGGACTAATTTAAGTAAACCCACTCACTGTTGGATTCATTCTAATCTCAAAACAACAAATTCAAACAAAAGTCTGCTTCAGTTTAGATTCAGAAGGTTTTCCAGAAGCCTATGTGGAAGGCTTGGTCCTAGCTGGGCACTTTTGGAAGCAGTTGGAACCTTTAAGGGATGGGGCCCAGCAAGAAGAGGTCTTTAGATTATTGGTGGTATGCCTTTATTTTAATTTTTTGAGACAGGGTCCATGTAGCCTAGGCTGGCCTCTAACTCATTATGTAGTGGAGGATGAACTTGAACTTCTGACTGTCTTGCCTCTACCTCTTTTATTTTTGAGACAGGGTCTCCCTTGTAGCCTCATCTGGTCTGAAACTCTTTATGTAGACCAGGCTGACCTTGAACTCACAGAGATCTGCCTGCCACTGATGGGGTTATAAGGCATGAGACACCACTCCTGGCCTGCCTCCACCTCTTGACTGGTACTAGATCATAGGTGTGCACCATCATACCTGGTTATCCAGTGCTGGGATGGAATCCAAGGTCTTTGCACGTTAGGCAAGTACTCTCCCAACTAAGCTATACTCCTAACCCCTAGGGGCCTGTCCTTGAAGGAACCACTGGGACACCAGTCTGTCTCTTTTTCTGGGTGGGTCTGCTCTCTGCTGGGTAAGGAGCACAGGGAAGTGTATCAAATGGAGGAGGGCTAAGGAGGGAGGGAGAACTGATCAAGAATGTGGTGCAGCATGCAGCCAAGGTTGGCAAGGTTGTGCCCAGATCTGGGTATATGGATGGCATGAGAGCTACTGTGTATGATTTTTGAGGGAGAAGTGGATATTTCAGTTGCTGCTAGTGGCAGGGTTTTCAGGTTGACTGCACCCCGTAGCTGGCTTCCCCGGCCTCTCACCTTTCTTTTCCAGCTTCTTCATGTCTCGCAGCTTTTCCACATTATGGGGATCGTTGAGCCACAGCTGCATGCGTACAAAAGGCTCCCGGCCCTTTAGGCTCAGCTTGTGCCAAGGCTTGGGCCGTGACAACAGGTCTGACACAGAGCCCTGTGTCAGTCCCAGGATGCTCTCGCCAAACAACCGCTGCCCTGGGGACAGGGCAGAGGGCAACTGTCACCCCAGGTTAGGGACTGAGACCCACTCCTGGGATAGTCAGATGAGGAGCAGTCCAGGGAGGGAGGGCCCAGGACACAGGACCCAAGCAATCTGATGGAACTTTTTTTTTTTTTTTTTTTTTTTTTTTTGAGACAGGGTCTCATTGTGTAGCCCTGGCCAGGCTGGAGCTCACGATGTAGACCAGGCTGGCTTTTAACTCAGAGATCTGCCAGCCTCTGCTGGGATTAAAGGTGCGGGCCACCACTGATGGCTTGATGGGACATTTTTACACAAGAGATTTGAGGGGGACACTGGGCAGCAACCCACAAAAATGCCTTTCTGTTTACAGGGTTCTGACTTCCTAGGGAATCCCTGAGACTGCCAGCAAATGTCCTGTACACAAGTTTGTACCACCTCCTGGAGGACAACCTCCAGGTTCTACCAGAATTTTAAATGTATGTGACCTCTGACCTAGGAAATCCATTGCCCAGGAGTAACCCAGGAGGATACCTGCCCAAGCAATGCAGACTGTGGGGAGGGGTACTGGGATCTAACCAGGGTCTTGTACAAGCTCTCCGCCACCCCAGTCCCTATTTGGTCTTCCTTCCTTCCTTCCTTCCTTCCTTCCTTCCTTCCTTCCTTCCTTCCTTCCTTCTTTTTTTTTTTTCTATATCCCCCGCTGGCCTGCGAGACAGGGTCTTCCTGTAGCCCCAGCTGGCCTGGAACTCCCAATGTAGACCAGGCTGGCCTTGAACTCACAGAGATTTGCCTGCCTCTGCCTCCCAAGTGCTGGGATTAAAGACATGTACCACCATGCCCAGCCTTAATTTTCTTTTTTTAAAAATAGGATCTTACTATATACGTCACTGAGGCTGGCCTCAAATTCTTTTTTGAAAAACATTTTTATTTTATGTGTGTTTTGCCTGCATGTATGTAAGTGTACTATGTTCATGCATTGCCCATGGAAGCCAGAAGAGGCTGTCAGATCCCTTTGAACTGGAGTTTCAGAAAGATAGCTGGCATATGGGTGCTGGGAACAAAACAACCTGGGTCCTCTGCAAGAACAGCCAGTGCTCTTAACTGCTGAGCCATCTCTTTAGCCCCTGGCCTCAAACTCTTGATCCTGCCTCAGGCTCTCATGCTGTGTGTGTGTGTGTGTGTGTGTGTGTGTGTGTGTGTGTGTTGTGTGTGGTGTGTGCATGTGGAGGTCAAAGGTCTTCCTAAATTGCTCTCCAAATTTTTTTAAAAAAAGGTTTATTTTATCTTTTTTCAGATTTATTTTATTTTTAATTATGTGTGCATGTGCATGTGTATATGTGAGGATGCATGCATGTGTGAGTGCAGGTTCCTGTGGAGTCTAGCAAAGGACATCACATTTCATGTAGCTGGAGTTACAGGGGGTTGTGAGCCACCCAATATGGGTGCTGGGAACAAACTCTGGCCCTCTTCGAGAGTAGCCAGTGCCTTTAACCACTGAGCCATTTCTCTGGCCCCTCAAAACCTTATTTTTTGAGACAGAGTCTCTCACTGAACCTGGAGCTTGTGAATTCAGCTAGACTGGCTGGCCAGTAAGTTCCTGAGATCCACCTCTTTCCACCCTTACCAACACTGGGTTACAGAGGTGTGTTACCACACCCAGCTTTTCCAGGGGTGCTGGAGATCCCACCCAGGCCCTCATGCTTGTGTGGCAGGCACTTTTCTGCTGAGCCATCTCTCCTGATCTCCTGTTTACATTTTTTCCCCACCTCCCTTTTTAAATATTTAAAAATTTAATTATCTTATATTTATTATTGTTTTAAAATTTGATGTGTATGAGTGTTTTGTCTACATGTTAGTACACTGACATGTGTTCAGTGCCCATGGAGGCCAGAAGAGGGCATTGAATCCCCTGGAACTGGAGTTAGGAATGGTTGTTGGCTGCCATATAAGTGTTGGGAACTAAACTCAAGTTGTCTGCAAGAGAAGCTAGTGCTTTTATGTGCTGAATCATCTCTCTTGCTTTTTAACTTATTTGTTAAACTTGACTGTTAGACATACTTATTCATTCACTTATTTCTGTATATTTTTGAGACAAGGTCTCACACCATAGCTAGGCGGGCTTTGAACTTGCAGCAGTCCTCCTGCCTCGGCCTCCTGAGTGGTCAGGTTGCTGTGTGAGTGCCACACCCAACTCCTGTTTGCTATTTTGGAACAACCCTGTCCTTACTGTCATAACAGAAGCTGGGGTGACAGGTTTCAGGTTTACACGTGTCCCTGATATGGGGTAGGGCTGGCACATGGGCCTCAGGAGTTTATGATCCAGAAAAGAGCTGGGATAGTCACCTGGTCACCCAGTCACTGAGCCCCTGAAGGGCAGCATTTTGCCCCTGGATGAGTGTTACCATTGGCTACAGTGACTGGGGCTCACTAAATCCATCTGCAAATCAGTTTTTAGAGCTGGGGGTGGAGGACTGCAGGCCATACCACCTCACTTTTGTCTCTCAGCAGGGACCTGGTTCAGAGTCACATGCCCCACACAGGGGCCTACATGCCCAGGCTGACCCTGAGGTCACTGGGCTGACCCTGCAGCACATTTTTTTTAAGGCTGAGAAGAGTCAACCAGGGCCATAGGCAGTGTTCCAGTCCTTGCCCCGTACCTAGGTTGTTGTCTGTGAGGACCTCCTTGACCCTCTTGGTGATGGAATATGTGTCCAGCTCCGGGGACATGGCCACCATCTCCTGGATGCCCCCCACTGCTGGGCTGCTTGAGCACATCTTCCCACGGCCCTCTGGCTGCTGGTTCTCTTTGCTGCTCTCCAGTGACAGGCCCAGGGGCTCCTGGAAGCTCTTCTCAGGTTCTGTGGGGCTTGGGGGAGGTGATGGCGAGGACCTTGGCTCATTAGGACTGGCTGTAGGCAAGACAACAGAGTGGTCACTGATCTGGCAAGACTGGGGCAGGATGGCTGATTAGAGCCAAGACTGGCACCAAGCTACCTGTAGCCACTGCAGTGACACCTCAGAAAGGACTGACCAGGGTGGTGGTCACAGTAACAGATAGCGTGTGTGTGTGTGTGCGTGCGTGTGTGTCTGGTACCGGGAATGGAACACAGGGTGCTGCATATGCTAGGTAAACATTCTACCACTGAGCTTATAGTTCAATTCCTTTTTATTTATTTATTTATTTATTTTTGTCTTTTTGAGACAGGGTCTCCCTGTATTCTCAGCTGACCTGAACTCACTATGTAGACCAGGCTGGCCTTGAACTCACAAAGATCTGCCTGCCTCTGCCTCCCAAGTGCTGGGACTAAAGGCGTGTGCCACCACGCCCGGCCCTCAACTCCTTTTTAAAGATATCATTTTGAGACATGGTTTCCCCAAATTGTACAGCCTGGTCTTGTAATCCTGCCCCAGTCCCCAAAGTGCTATCTCCTTGTCTGGCCTGTCTGCTTCCTGTCTGTCTATCCGGCCTGTCTGCATGTCCATATGACAGTCTTCTTACTGTCTGTCTGGCCTGTCTGCCACCTTAGTACCACCCACCTGTTGTCTAATCTTGCCTGTCTCCTGCTCTGGCTTGTCTGGTCTGCTGCTTGTCTGTCGCCTGTCTGCTGCCATCAGTCCAGTCCGCTGTTTGTCTGTCACCTTTATGCCTGTCTGGCCTGTCACCTGTCATCTGTCTATCCTCTTTGTTGTCAGTCTGACCTGCCTGTCCTGTCTGCTGCCTATCAGGTCTGTCTGCTTTCTGTCTGGCCTGTCATCTGTCCGTCTGCCGCCTGTGTGCCACTTGTCTATCCTGCCTGTTTGGCCTGTCACCTGTCTGTTGTCTGTTCATCCTGTCAACTGCCTGTATGTCCTCTCTGCTTCCTGTCTATTGTGTCTACTGCCTGTCTGCCCTGTCTGCCACCTGTCTGTCTGCATTCTGTCCTGCCTTCTGTCCAGCCTGACCTGTCTGTCATCTGTCTGCTGCCTGTATGGTCTGTCTACCTCCTGTCTGTCCTGTCTGCTTCCTGTCTGTCCTGTCTGTCCTGTCTGTTACCTGTCTGCCTTCTGGCTGTCTGCTGACAGCGTTTCCCTCCCTTGTAGCCACAGACTGACAAATGAGCTGTCCTAGTCTCAGGATTTTTACCTTGAAAAATTCAGACTCCAACCTGCCCATGACCTCATTAAAGAACTGCCAAGGGCCAAGGCCTGTTTTAAGGATTCTGAGCACTGTGCTGGGTCTCTAGGGAGCCAGAAAGTTTGATCGTGTGGGAGGGCTCAGGGCTCTGTAGGCTATGGTTTTCCCACTTGCTCTAGGTATCCAGGGCCCCCTCAAGGGACACCACCAGGATGTCCACATCTGTTGTTAGGGTGGAAGGAAGTGTCCTTCTAGGGAAGGGAGGTGGTAAGATCAATGGAGGCTGTGCCTAGAGCCTGGTGTTGGGGATGGAGAGAGGGGCAGAGGCAGGTAGGGAGGTCTGGTGATGTAGGGTGAAGTCTGCTGCCCCTTGCACTCACCCTGGGAGGTGCTGGGCTGCCGGACTGGGGCCTGGCTCTGGCCCAGCTGGTCTGACAGCCACAGCTGCATGCGGATAAATGGCTCCCGGCCCTTCTGTGTCAGCTTGCTCCATGGCTTTGGCCGAGACAGCATGTCACTCACGCTCCCCTGGGACAGTCCCAGCACCTGTGGGTGGGTGATAGGTCAGCAGGCCCTGGGCCATGGCCTCCAGGCCCTCCCTCTAGGTTCTTGGGAGCTGGCTCTCCTTTGATCCTCTCACTCAGTCCTTCACCTCCAGTACCACCCTGTGTATAAAACCCCTGCCTGGCCCTTAAAAGCCACCAGCTGTCCCCTCCAGGAAGCCACCCTGTGCCTCACATTTAGGTCTCTTCTCCAGGCCCTTTCTCATGCCTCTGTAACTTAAATCTGATATTCCAGCACCACCTGGGAACAGTAGTGCTAGGCTGGTCTGAGCCCTTACCCCTTTAGGATCCAGACCATGTCTAGAAGGCTCTGGAGGGCAGGTGACTGGCTGTTTACTGGCCATGGGTGGCCAGATGCAGGACATATGTCTAACAGGGGTCCAAACTGTTGCTTCCCACCCAGGTCTGCCTCCAGACACAGGCTCCAGGGCTGAGGCCTCACTTCTAGGTCCCCAAGGCACCCCCCCCAATGCCCACACCTTCTCCCCGAAGATACGCTGGCAGATGCCATTTTTAGCCAGCTTCTCCTTGACCTGACGGGTCAGCTCCAGGGTATCCACCTCCCGGTACATGTACAGCTCATACTGCTCGGGTGTCAGGGGAGGCACGGTGGGCTTCAGCGAGCGGGGCACATAGGCTGGGTAGTAGGCTAGTCTCCCGCTGCCAGCCTCAGGGACCCCAGCCTCGGCCTTGAGCTCACCCACCCTGGGGGACTCATCCTCGCCCGTGGTAGCTTCTTCCTCAGGGGCAGGGGTTGCCTCATCCACGCGAGGCCAGGACCGTCCACTGGGCTGTCCAGAATAGCTGGATGAGGAGGAGGAGAGGGAGGGTGATACAGAGGCGTAGGGGCGGCTGAGCAGGCCCCGGTCTGAGGCCCAGTGGTGGTCAAAGTAGCCAGCATCACCAATCTCAGACTTGACCTTTCGGATGATACTCTGCACAAACGCAGCTGGGGACAGGACAGTAAGCGCCGTCTGGGTCTGTGTGCTGCCACCTCTGTCTTCCTGCTTCACGTAGGCCGGAGCCCCATTCTGGCTCACAGTGGCCAGCAAGGGCCGCTCAGGGGGAGAGGGAGGCACTGAGCGACCCCGGGGTCCTGTCTCCATCTCCAGCAGGGCCTGCTGCTGGGCTTGCATTTCCCGGCGAGCCTGTTCCAGAATGTTCTTGATGGCATCTTCCGAGGTACTGGAGGAGGCTGAACCATTGGGGATGTTCAAAGGGGCTGCTGAGTTCTTGGGCTCACCTGTAGGGAGGGTGATGGTGGCCCGGGGCCAGCATCAGGGCAAAGCTGTGTGTGGCATCCATGTTTATTCTAGCCAAATGTTGAGGCGACCTCTGTGTTCAGCAATGGGGGACTGGTTAAGTAAGTTTTGGCCTATCTGTACGGTAGAATATTAGGCAGCCATTAAAAAAATCAGACCAATAGAAAGATTTTAGCATATATGGAGGGAGTGCACACAATGTAAAAAAAATCTTTGTATATGCCATCATCCAATGATGTAAACATTCAAAGAAAGATGCAGTGACATAGGAAGATGCTCTTTTACATAGTCTATTGCAGAATCATGGCACAAACTCAAATGCCCATGGACAGAAGAGTGGATGACACATAATAGCGTGGACACAAAGAATACTATACAGCATCAAAAAGGAAGCTGCCTTGCAAAGCCAGGCAGAAATCTTAATAACATAATACTGGTGGTGAAAACAAAGGCTTAGAAATGACCTACAGTCTAGAATGTCTCCAACAAAGCTACTAAGCAAACAAATGAAACCATATGTAATTTAGGGAAAAATCTTAGCAAATGGCAAACACTAAGTAACAACAGGAAAAAATGAGGTTGACAGTTATCTCTGGGGGAAGGTGTATGGGAGGTGAGTGTCAGAGGGTGGGGTCACAGTTCCCAGAGGCTCAGTGGGTTCTGTGAAGGAATGAATGAGCACACACCCAGGAAAAGGCCACACCAGAAGCGATCAGAGAGAATGTCCCAAGCAATAGGGAACAATCAGTATGTGAACAGATGCTGCCTTTGCTCTCTCAGCTGCATTTCCCATGCTATGACCTTCCTCCATAATCCCACTGTCTCCATCCTGGGGACTTCTGCAGAGCCATTAAATATATTTTCTAAATGAAAAAAGTAATTCTGCCATGGACCATAATTTAGTCATGAAAAGGGATACAGTGTGATCCAGGCTATGGTCTGGAAAAATGTTGAAAACACAAAATGAACTAAAGGGAACTGAAGCAGACGCTGCTTTTTATGTGACATCATTCACAGGAGCAGGACGGCAACAGATTGGGGAGGGTGGGACAGGGAGTAGCTGTTTAACAGGGACAGGGTGTCTTTTTTAGGGAGGCGAGAATGTTCTGGAACTATGACAATGTAGCAATGGGAATTATTAAATGTCACGGAGCTGGGTACTTTAAAACTTAATTTTGGGGCTGGGGAGATGGCTCTGAGGGTAAGAGCACTTGCTGCATAAACATGAGGATCTGAGTTCAGATCCTTAGCACCTACATAAAATGCCAGGCATGGCTGTGCATGCCTGTCTTCCCAGCACTATGGGAGGCAGAGACAGGGGGATGGCTGAGCCTTACAGGCCACCAGCCTAGCACTAAGTTTAATGAGAGACCCTGTCTCAAAGGGAATAAAGAGAGAGCGGTACCCCGGTGTCCTCCTCTGGCCCCTGTGTGCCAGGGGCACCTGCACTTAGCCCTTCCCCTGAAACAAACCTGTTAATTTTATGTGATTTTTCACCTCAAATTAAAAATGCCTACTGCATGGAGCATGGAAAAGCAGACAGGAAAAGAGACTGCCACTGAAGAGCCTCTAGGAGGCAGCTACACCCAGCTTGCTTACATACTTCCTTCCAGTCCAGTTCGAGCACAACTCACAGCATGTAAGCAAACTGGACATGTGGGACTGTGGCCTGCTCTGTCCCCACTGAGAGTCGACATAGCCAGTTCTATCTAAGTTAACAGTTCTGTCTTTCAGCTGGGCCTGGTGGGCAGGCCTGTTATCTCTGTCACTCAGGAGGCTGAGGCAGGAGGATCACAAGTTCAAGGCCAGCCTGGGTAACTCAGTGAGCCCCCATCTCAAAAGCTTACAAGTACAAACTTAAAAAAAAAAAAAAGGAAAATAAAAAGGTCTGGGGATATAACTTGGTGGTAGAGTGCTCACCTCTCCTGCCCCTGCCCACTGCCCATGCTGGGGTGATCATTACACTTGGTTGCAGTGTCACCTTTTAAATGTCCCTGCTGTCTGTTCCTGTCCCCTGGGGTAGCACTGTGGGGACCAGGCGCCCAGGTCCTGTGTAACTGACCTCACAGCTTCCCTTGGCTTCAGTTGCTCTGTCTGCACAGTGGGAGGAGACCCATATCTGTAGGCTGCATTTAGCAAACAGTAGGAGCTTAATGCATGTTTACTTTGACATCATCTGCCTTGTAGGTCTCATTGCCAGAGCTAAGAAGAAAGGACTTGCTGTGTATGAAAAAGTGTATTGCAAGGTGTTATATGGTGGGACAGTGTAGACTCCCACAGGTGTGTCCCCTCTCCTATGATCCCTTCAGGGATGGAGGGGAGGGGACCCCTCATGCCAGTAGGAGGGCAGCCACTCAGACATTTCCTTCCTCACAGGACTTTGCAACTGGGATACCTGTGCTGAACAGCCCACCAGGGGGCATCAGACACTGTGAGGTGGTGAGGGAGAGCTGAGCCCAGCATCCCAGCTTGGTCAGTCTCCCGATCTGTGGAAGGAACAGCCACAAGGCAGAGCCATTGATTGCTGGATCACAACAAGAAAAATGATTTTGACTGTAATAATCTTTCCAGAACACCTTCTGTGTGCCCTCCCTGGGCTGGTGAGAACTGACCTCACAGGGTCCTGGCACAACCTTTAGAAAAGAGGACTAATCCTGCCCCCATTTTAAAGATGAGGAGGTGGTGGCTCAGAGAAGCCAAGTTACTAGTGCAAGGTCATACAGCTAATCAACAGCAGACTAGAATTTGTGGCCAGTCTAGATCCACTGCTGCAGGTCACAATAAGGTGTGGGGACTGAGAACAGGAAGCGTCTAGCCCATCCGGATGGGGTGGGGCTTCTTGGAGGAGGTGAAGCATAAGGAAGGTAGCTGGCTAAATGTCCTGGGTAAGGGGACAGTGTGAGGGTACAGTGGCTGGCAGGAACCACAGAGTCCTGTGAGAGGTGTGAGGATTGTTAAGACTGGGCCTGGATGTCCTGATGAGAAGTTGGGATTTTACCTTGAGGGCACTGGGGAGCCACTGAAGACATCTGAGCAGTGGAATGGCTATGTTTGTGTTCTAGAAAGATCCATCTGGGCCCTGGAGGTTGCGACCTGCCTGGAACCACTCTGTGATGGACAGTGGTGAGGGAGGCCTTGCCTCCTGCTCAGAGCAGCCCTAAGAGAGTGAGGTGTCAGATGTCACTGTCAGAGCCACACTCACCCCCCTTCTGAGACTCGATCTCCTTCTTGGCCTGCTCCAGGATACTCTTGATGGCATCATCTGAGCCTGTCTCTGGTGTGCGGATTCTTGGGGTGATGCTGCCTGGGGGGGTGAAGCACAAAGGTGGCAGCTGTGGGGTCTGCAGATGGGAGTCAGGCCCTGGAACTGGCCAGGTGGACATTGCTCCTCTCCCTCCCGAAGGACCCCAGGTCCAGGGCATCAGGGTTTGCACAGACTGTCCCTGAGGGTACAGGTCCCTCTTTTTCTATGTGACCAACAGTGGGTGATCCAGGCTCTGGCTGAAAGCCAGGGTCATATGCATGCCAGGCCAGTGTTCCACAACTGAGCCATGCCTCCAGTGCTGAGCCAAGTCCCTACCCAGACTCTGGTTTGACAGTGACAGACCATGATGATGATGATCACAGCTAACTGTTCTCAAGCAGTTGCACCATTCTGGGTGCAGCGGTCAGCGTTCTGAGCCCATGTAGATCCTCCCCAGGAGGTTGAAAGATGAGGAAACTGAGGCACAAGCTCAGAGTCTAGGCCAACCTGCCTCAGGAGGGTTCGGTGGGGAGGGAGGTGGTGGCTCAGTGTGAGAGGGAGCAAAGCCACACTTCTTCCTCTAAAGAGGGGAAACTGAGGCAGAGTGGCAGATTGCCACCCTGGGTTACCCACTGGGAGGCGGTGTGGCTCATTCTTACCACTTACCTCGCTGTCGCACCTGGATGGTCCGCAGGGCCAGCACGTTCTGCTCATCTGACAGGAACTGCTTCATCTTGATGAAGGGCTCTTTGCCCTTTACTGTGAGCTTGCGCCAGGGTTTGGGCCGTGCCAGGATCTCACTCACGGAGCCTTGCGACAGCCCCAGCACGTAGTGGCCGAATACTCGCTGGCCGATATTGTGTTTCAGCAGCTGTTCCTTCACTTGGAAGGCAATCTCAGCCGTGTCCAGCTGCTCCTCCTCCGGACTGGCTCCATCCACAGCCTCGGGGACCCCAGGGGGCTCAGGGCCAGGTGCTGGGGTGGCAGCAGCCGTGGAAGGCTTGGTGCCATTGTAGAAGGCTTGTGGGAATGCCAGCAGACTACCCACCTCCCCCTTGAAGGCAGCTGGGGCTATCAGGTGCTTGGGGAGCAGTGGGTCCCCAGCCAACCTCTCCCCTGATGCCAGGCTAGGGAAGGGGGACAGCGAGAAAGTCTGCCCGGGGCTCGGGGACAGTTCTTCTGGGCCAGGTGGAGGTGGGAGTTGTTGAGAAGGGTAGGAGGGCTCAGTGCCCAGTGAGCCCTTGATGGGGTCATCCTCTGAGGGGTCCTCCTCTGGAAAGCCAGGAGGGACACACAAACAGACAGAGGGACAGAGTGACCAATAGGGATGGGGAAGACACAGAGATGAGAGATGATGAGAAAGGGAGGCAGAGAGAGACAATATGGGGGGAGGGCAGACAAGACAGACAGACCAAGATGAGTTCAGGAGGAGGAGGGAGAAAGAAAGATGGGATGGTTGGGACAGAGTTAGGAAAAGGCTCTAAGTCTCAGCAGCTGTAAATGCCCATTCCAGTCATTTCCCTCCATTCTCACATCCCTGTCTTCAGACCCCTTCAAATGCCAGTTTGGGGAAACCATGTACTATTATCAGTAACATCAGCTCAGTGTGTCATCAGAGCAGGGACGGAATCTCTGTCACCTGTAGGCCTCCTATGTAACACTGGGCCTACCTCACTCAGCTCAGTGCTCCCAGGAGGCTCCACTGTGACCTCCAATTTAGAAGTGAAGGACTAATAAGCCTGTAGTTTCTGAGAGGGCTAAAGGTCATAGAGCCACTTGTGAAGAGAAGGTGACTTTTGACTGTGGGTCTTTCCCTAGGGATCATCTGTGGGGTATGGTGTGGATATCCTCCCCCACTCCTGAGTTCTTATCAAAGCCCCCATTGTCCAGGTGGACTCAGAGGCAAGTGTCCAGAACCCTGGGACTATCTATGGAAAGATGCCTCCTTGGAACAGTATACAGCAGGAGCTCAGCCCACACCCCTTGAGACAGTATACAGCAGGCTCAACTCACACCCCTGGGACAGCACACAGCAGAGGTCAGTGCACAACCCTGGGACAGTACACAGCAGGTGTTCAGTCCCCATCCCTACATCAGCAAACAGCAGGCACTCAACTTACATCCCTGGAACAACACACAGCAGGCACTCAAACCACATCCCTGGCTCCTGGTTCTCCTGCCACATGGATAGCCCTGGGGCATGGAAAAGTCCAGACTCCCCAGGCATCCTTGCCAGCCCTCAGTCCAAGAGCTCCTTGGGATGTCCCTTGTCCCTTACCAGGGCTGGCCAACAGCGCTGGCTTCTCCAGCAGGAACTTCTGTGGGGGGAAGAAGGCCTCCTTGGCCATGAGCAGTGGGTCATCAGGCTTGGCTAGGCCCTGAGGAGATGGGAAGCAGGGCTGAGAAGGTATGGTTAGTGCAGGTTCTGGGGCAGCTGACCTTTGGGAATAGGGATGGCGGTGGGGACATGTACCTGGGGGAGGCTGCAGGTGCTGGAGGCCAGCTTCATGGCTCTTAGGATGCTGCAGGAGAAAGCAGAGGGGCCTGAGGTCAGCAGGCTATGGCTGGAGGAGAGGTCATGAGAGGTACTGCCCACACCTTCCTTGCTGGGGACCTTCCCCCTTGGCCCTGGGTCCATGCACTCACATCATGCTTGCCTTTCTTTTATCTATATTTCACCTCATTTTGTTTTATTTTATGTGTATGAGTGTTTTGCCTGCATGTATGTAAGTGCACCAGTGTCATGCAATGCCCATGGAGGCTAGAAGAGAGCATGAGATCCCCTGGAACTGGAGTTAAGGATAGTTGTTAGCTACCATGTGGGTGCTGGGAAACAAACCTGGGTCCTCTTCAAGAGCAACCAGTGCTCTTAACCACTGAACCATTTTTCCATCCCCTATTTTTTTCTTTGCAGATGTGGTCTCAGGTAGCTGAGGCTGACCTTGAACTCCTGATCCTTCTGCCTCTACCTCCCAAGTGCTGGAATCACAGGTCTACATGTGCACCATCAAGTCTGGTGTTTTCCTTTCTCTTTTCCCCTCCCTCCTTCTCTCTATCCCTCTCTTCCTCTGTCTATCCATCTCTCCTTCCTCCTTTCTTCTGTCCCTTCTTTGTAGTGCTAGAGCTGGAACCCAGGGCCCCTTATATACCATAAAAATGCTTTACCACTGAGCTACCTCTCCCATCATAGTTTTAGCCAAATATGGATGGAAAATATATAAAAAAAAAACTTTTCCCAGAAAGTTACAAAAACCAAAACTTGAATTTGCCTCAGGCTGCATGTTGAACATTACAGCAGTTTCACATGAAGGGAGAGATGCGTGGCCACTGAGCTAGAAATCATGGGTAGAGGAGATGATTAAGTCACAGGAAGTGGTACCTAAGTTCCTTGGACTACACCACGATTCAAATAGAGGTATGGGCATCTGACCCCAACACTGAGACTCAATTCTATATGGAAAACCCGTGACAGCTGCAGGCCTGTGCACAGGTTCCAGTTGTCTCTGGAGGAAGATGACCCTGAGCTTATCTGGTTGCTATGTGACCTTCCAGTTTCCACACCCATGACAAATGGCTATCTCTGTGTTCTGTACTGGTGAAAATTTGATGGAAAAGGATCAGTTTGTTTTCTTTTGTTTTGTTTGAGATAGGGTCTCCTTATGTAGCCCAGGTTGGCCTCAAACTTATGTTCCTTCTGCCTCAGCCTCCCAAGTGTTGGGATGACAGACATGTGCCATCATGTGGACCAGTTTTGACATGCCAGATACTGGCTGGAGGAAACGCGAGCACCAGAGTGGGAAGCTGGTTGGGAGGTGACCAGCTTTGTCTCCATCCCTGGGTGGTACTGTACCTCAGCTCCGTTTTAATCTCCTCATAGTCAGCCTGGGCCTGGAGCTTTTCTTCCAGCTTCTAGAAGACAAACAGGGATGGTGAGGCTGGCCCTGTGCTCTGAGCCACTGCTTACCACCCAACAGCCAGGGACCTGCCTCTATGGCCTCAGATTTAGCTGCAAGCTGCCGCTCCAGGTCAGCGATCTGGTTGGCAGAGACCTCCTCCAGCTCCTGCAGAGAGTGTCGCAGCTGCTGCGCGTCTCTCAGGAGACGCAGGATCTCCCTGTCCTTGGAGGCCAGTGCTGCTTCCAGCCGGGGCCCGGAGCACAGTGCGAAGCTTACCTTCTCCTGGGGGGAGAGAGGGCTTTGAGGGGCTGGGAGGGGTAGAACCAGGGCTCACCATCCCTGAACCCCAAGAAGAACAGAATACTCCATCCAATGTTGTCATGGGGTATGCTGACGTCATGGTGACCCAGTCAACATGCCGTGTGTGTATAACATGTACAGTTCTTATGTGAGCAACATTCATTAAGACATTGAACTGGGCTGGGTGTGGTGGTACACACCTTTAATCCTAGCACTGAAAGGCAGAGGCAGACTTGAGTCAGGCTGGTCTCACAGCTACACGATATAAGAAGTATTTGGAAAAAAAAAAGCCTTCAGACAAAAATAACCTACTACTACCAACCCCACTTTCTTCCATGGAGATAAATGCCAATTAAAACAGGAAGCGGATGCCATTAATACATTAAATTAATTAGCATCAAGCACCACTGTTGTGCTCAGAAAAGCTCGCCTCCCAACCAGCCAGGCTCCCTGTGGCTGATTAGCCATTTGTGGGTTCCACAGGGGTTAATTAAGAACCACCAGTGACTACTCCCGAGGGGTTTGAGGGAGCTCCCTTGCTCTCCCATATGTTTCCTCACTCACGTCCACTCTGTGGGACAGTCATCCAGCAGATTGATGAACATACAGTCTCCTGGGACACACACACACACACACACACACACACACACACACACACACATACACACACACCTTCCTGGATTCTCATGCAGACACATATATACAGAGAAATTCATGGCCAGCAAAGAGACAAGAATGGGTCACCGCAACATGTGCACACATGTCGGTGCAAACTAGAGACTCGTTCATGACAACAGTCATAGCATCATCTGTTTCCTGGGCACCTTCTGTGAACTAAGCAACATTGTAGGAATATCCCATGTAATCCTCTCTATAACCCTGTAAGGCAGGTAAGGATGGATGAGGAAACTGAGGCACAGTCGGATTAAAGGACACAGTGACTTGCCTACTCGACATGACCCGGGGGCCTATGTGTTAGGGAAAGTGGAAGTCATATCACCACTTGTAATTAAGGAAGGAATTGTGACCCTAGCTCTTTGGAATGCAGAGATGTAGGAAAGGCAGACCAGTTTACAGGAAGCAGGAGAGGAGATGCCTAGAACAAGACATAAGGGCAGAATGGGGAGTGCTAGGTAAAATCCTTAGGCAAGAAATGACTGTAGGATCCCAGGGGATGCTAGTCAGGGCAAAAGAGAAAGATAGGGCTTGATTTTACCCAGGAGAGATGACACTGGCTTTTCATAGCATTTGGTTCTGGTGGGAGGCCCCACGGGTGTCATCCTGGAAGGTTTTAGGAGTTAAGGGTGGAGTAGAAGCTCTAATCCTCCTTCAGTCCTGTAGGGGCTGAACACAGGCCAGGGCCCCACTGTCCAAGCAGCCACCAAGCCATGTGAGACTAATGTTCAACAGTGCCCCTGGTGGCCAACATCTGCACTGCACTGCATCTCTAAGCTCCTCCTTTGCTGGGGTTCTTGGTAATGGGAGCCATTTCCTCTGGCCTTAGAATACTTGTGTCATTTCTGGGCAGAGGTGAGGGAGACTCCACAGGAAGATACTAGGCTTTTACTTAAACAAGGGTAAGTAGAAACTTGAGCTTGGATGTTTAAAATAGTAGCTACACTGTTTTACTACACTGACCTTGACAGTTTGCTACAGTGACATTCACAAAGAAGACGCCTTGCCCTCTATATACAGAGATACAACCAACCTCACCATTCCACAAGGATGTACCCAGCAGCCCTCCAAACACCACCCATGTATTTGTATATTGGGATCTTTCCCTCTGCCTCCCATTCCCTTTCAGGTGCATTCTTACCCCACTGGGTCCCTGGGGGGAACAGCAAGCCAGGCGGATGGAGCTGTTGACAGAGGCCAGCTGTTCCCGCAGGCTTTCCACCTCCCGCTGGGCAGCCTCAGCTCGCTGGGGAGGAGAAGGGGCGAGTGGGCGAGGGGCAAGGGGCGCATGGACCCTTACACCTGCACCGTCTCGGGTCTCCAAGGGCCTAGGCCCCCATTTTCTTGGTCTTGGACCCAGGCCTGGAACTAGGAAGCCCGTCACAGAGCTCTGGGCTGGGGACAAAGAAACAGCAACCCCATGTTTGCTGGTGAGATGGGAGGACACAGAACAAAGCTGCCAGGGGCGGCTCTGGGTGATGCTGGCATACCTGGAACACTCCCTTCTACCAGGCCAGGAAGGAAAGGGGCTGTCTGGGGGGGCTGGCAAGTGTGTGCCCATCCCACATGGTTCAGTTGTGTACACTGTAGGCTGGGCTAGTCAGAAGGCAAGTGCTTCTCAGTTCTCAGACTCCCGATCTAGACTGCCTCCTGGAGGGAGTGTCTGCAGAGGAGGCCCTGGTTCACAGCCTGTGACAGGCCTCTTTGGGTAAGTCACTTTGCCTTCTAGGGCATTTTGCTAAATTGAGGCTATGGTAGATCTTTACTGTATTTGCATATTTGCTTCTTCATTTGCTTATTTATTTGAGAGAGGATCTTATGTACCCCAGGCTGGCCTTGAACTTGATATGTAGCTGAGGAAACTCAGCTGAAACTCCTGATCTTCCTATCTTCACCTCCAAGTGCTGGGATTACAGGTGTGCACCACATCTGGCTACAATCTCTTTTCCTAAGCTTCTTTGATTGATAAAGATCTCAAAGTTTGCAGACATGCAGTACTGGCCTTGTTTTAGGATGACCAGGCTGGTTCTCTGTAGAGGGAGGGTCAGTTGGTGCAATTGCACATAGGGCCAGCTTGGCTCCACCTGCCACTTCCTGAAGTCCTAGACCCCTCCCACAATTGGCCCTACCAATCAGCTCATGCCTGTGTGAAATGGTATCTGCTTGAGGTTAGTCACAGAGATGGTGGTTGGTTGAAGATGGGTATGACTATAAAAGTTCATCCACCCATAGGGGCCTGGCTAGAGCAGGGTCAGCAGTCTACTGCCCACTGCCTGTTCTTATAAATAAAGCTTTATTAGCACACAGTTGTGCTCATTCATGGATAAGCTCTCTGCCTCTTCCAGTTGCAAAGGTGAAGTTGCCTGTCTGGGTTATAGAATATGTGGCTTGCAGAGCTCCAAATATTTATCTTCTGATATTTCACAGAAAGTCTGCTGTCCTGGGTTAGCAGAAGGTGGGTCAGTGGACACAGGGCAGGTGCCAACCAACAAGTCCTGGGTTTTATGCTGACTCAGGAGGCACCAGTGTGCAGGGCTCAGGCGGGTCTACCCCCTTGTGAGTGGGTGGGCATTCTAGAAACTGGTGAGACAAGATGGGGTGGGGAAAGGGCACTGCCAGATCTGCCCTGAGTCACCAGTTTTTGAATGGATGATATACTAAAAAATATTAGACAAAGAATGCTCTGCAACCTACAAAAATGGGGCTCATTTACTGGTCACTTGAAATAGTTTGTTGAGTGCTTGCTCAGAATGCAGGAAGCCCTGGGTTCGATCCCCAGCACTATGTAAACTGTAAATGGGGAGTAGTGGTGCACACCTGTGATCCCAGTACTTGGGAGGCAAAGACAGGAGGAGTTCATCTATATATGGAGTCCAAGGCCAGCCTGAGACACTTGAGATCTTGACTCAAAACAAGTGAAAAAACAATAAAGCAAAAATCTCACAAGCTCTGAGCCCAGGTAAGCCACTAATATGACCATTAGCCACTGCTCCTATCAGGGACGAAGAGGGGCATTGAGCAGGGGCTCAGGAGATATGAGGGACCCAGCTTTCTTTCGGAGCCAGGAGGATGTCCAGCTTGGAGCTGCACTTTTTGGAAGCTTCCCAAGGGGGACAATAACTTGGAATCCACCCACTTTTTGGGTGTCCTTGGCAGGAGGGATTTTTGTCTACTTTGTGCCCACAGAACTGGCTTCTTCCAGGCTTTTGCTCCTGCCAGGACTCTGCCTAGGCTCTGATACCCAGTCCAAGGTGTCCTTTGCCACAGGGCTTCCTGCAGTGATCCCAGGAAAATGACCCTATGCCCTGCCACAGTGCCAGCATGCTGACTTTGGGGGTGGCTTTGTCCAGAGGAAGATGTCCAGTTATGGGGTTGTGGGCCCCCCTGGCCAGGCCTTGGCTGTGGCACTGTGGAAAGCTTGGGCAAGGCCAGGGAGCTCGTGCCTAGACATCTCCCACCCAAACCCTGGGCAGGCACACAGTGCCCAGCACCCCTTCCTCCTACTATCCCTGGCCCCCTGCCAGGAGGAGGCACTCACCTGGTTGGCTTTCTCCAGGTTGGTCACGATCAGCCCAACTTCATCTGCCCTGAGACACAAAGGGGAGGCCCTGAGGGGGGCTGGAAGCCTCCGCCTGTACCCCATCCCACAGTGGGGTCTGTGGAACCTGTCTTCCATGCCTCCCACCACAGACAAAACAGTCTACACGGGAAAGAATATGGGCTCTGGGGAACTGGGAGCCAGCCTCAATACTTTCACAGGCAGCCTGGCCCCCATCACCCTCAGGACCCCATTCTCTGGGGTGTCACCCATCAGGCCTTTGCTTCCATGCTTGTCCAGAGTGCCTGTTCCCCTAAGAATGGCTCCAACAGGGCTTCAAGAAGGCCCGCCTCAACTCCCTGGGGGCTGCTAGGCTACTGCACTGCCACCTCCTCCAGATTTATAGCAGAGGGCTCAGGACAGGCCTCCCCTCTGCCTAGCTTCAGTGGGGACCCAAGGACCTGGGGGACACTGGTTGATTAGTGGCTACACCTGGTGTGTACACTGAGCCTTCTCTGGCACTGGCTGTCCCCATTGCCTGGGGCACCTTTCCTAGTGTTGACACACCTGAAACCCCTCCCCCTGACCACCCCTGCTGCCTTCTCTGCCTGGTTAAGATCTTCCCTTGGAGGCATTTATCACATGCTCAGCACAGTGCCAGACATACAGTAAGTGCTTACACTGCCCCAGTTATTGTCTATGCCCTCTCTGACTGAGGAGCTGATGTTTCCCTCACAGACTCAGCACAGCACTCTATAAACAGTAGGTGCTCGATAACTATTTATGGAGTGAGTGATGCCTTAAACCTGAAGAAGTGTTGGAGCCCTGAGTAATTCAGATGGTGCCACTTGGCCTCCCAGGGTTGGACTGTGGAGTGGGGACAGCTCTAGGGGCAGCTGAGGCTGGGTCCCAGAGTGTCATGACTGGTGTGCAGGCGCTATGGAAAGATGGTCTGGATGTGTGCTTGGGGGTGAGGAAAAGATCTCAGTGAAACAGGGCCTTGGCAGTGAACTGGGAGAGTCAGAACGAGGCAGCATGTGTGGGAGACAGGGAAAGTGTTTGAGGTGGACAAAGGGAAGAGGCTGGAGGGTCAGAAGAGGAAGGTAAGCTTGAGATAGAGGGAGGAGGCAGTCTGGAGGGTCAGAGGGAGGAGGCATTCCCACTGGATGCTCACTTACTTGGATGCAGCCTCCTCATCGTATTTCCGCCGCAGCTCGAGTAGCTCTGTCTGTGTGGCCTTTAGCGCTGGGAGAGGCAAAAAGCCAGGTGAAGCCCCAGTGACCAGGCTGGGCCTCACCTGGTTGGAAGGCAGTGATGGTGGGAAAGGGAGGGAAGTGCTGATAACAGGCAGAGAGCCCTCTGTTTCTAGAGGGGCTTCAGGCTGGGCAGGGGGGGACTCTGTGTGTGGGGATCACAGTCACTAGGCTGGGTGTGGGCCATAGGGCTGCCCTCAGCCATTTGCATTGCAGGCCCGTAAGGCCAGGCTGTGAACCTCAACCCACCCTGAGGCTGATTTTGCAGAATAGCCAGCAAGTTCTACTATGTAACAGCCACAGAGGTTTCTAGAAGGTCCCACAATTTCCTTTGTGGGTGAGGGTTCTTTGAGACAGGATCTCACTATATGCCTGGCTAGCCTGAAACTCACAGAGATCTACCTGCCTTTGCCTCCTGAGTACTGGGATTAAAGGTGCGCTGCCACACCTAAACTGGGCCTAGACTCCATCTTGGCCACTGTCTCCCAACCAGCCCTTTGGTGCATGCCCACTGTCACCCTGTCACCTCATCTATTTATGCCCCAAGCCCTGCTCCCACCACAGTCCGGCTGGACCCCGATGTAGGGTGGGAAGGATTGGTTCTCCACACCCTGTTCCTGGTTCCCTCTCACCCTCTGATCCTGGAACCTCTTTGCTCAGACTTGTGTGCCCAGTCTTTCCCCAAGGTCAAGGCTTCACTGCCCTCTCCCTGGTCCAGGCTGCTGGTCTGAGGTTGAGACCCGAGGCAGGGGTCTTACCTGAATGTAAGACCTTGATTTTCTCCTCTGCCTCCCCCAGCCTGGCTGCCAAGGTGATGTGGACTTCTTGAAGGCCCCTGTAGAGACAAGGGTCTGCTCATGCTGGCTTCAGGGACCGACTTGGTCCAGCTCTATGTCAGGCCCTCCCCACAGCCCAGACCTTGATCTGTGAGGAGCCCTGACCCAGGGCATCCAGGGTCCAGCCTGCTCAGCTATTGTAGCACCTCTGTGGCTGACCCTGCTTCTCTGGGTCTCAGTTTTCTCATCTGTAAAATGGGGCTCTGCCTCAGTGGATGTTGTGAGGCTTGTCTAGTATGGGGACTAGCATGTCAGTGCCTCAGTCTCCCTGCTTCTTCCTGCCCCAAAGGACCCTTCTGCTGCATGGGGCAAGAGCCTGGATGCTCAGCCAGCCCACACTGGGACCTTGCTCAGGTGAGACAAGGCACTGTCAGCTAAGAAAGAAGGTCCCTCGTGGGGCTGAAGGAAGGTTATACAAAGCTAGGGCTGACAATGACTGCGTCAGGCCCAACAGGAAAGGAACTCTTGAATTCTGGCCTTGCCCCTGCCCTCTCCTCTCTGGCCACACTCACCCCCTTGCTGCTCCAGGCAAGCCCTTCCTCAGGGCCTTTGCACTGGCTGTTCCCTTGGCCTGTCACATCCTTCCCATATACACCTGCAGGGGTCACTCTCATTGACTGTCCCTCTCATCACACCTACTGTCCTGGAATGGCCTCACCTCGTCTCCCCTTTCCTAATAAATGTTTTTCTTATCATTTTAATTGTCACCTAGCACACCATTTATTTGTCTTTATTTGTGGGTCTTCTTCCTGGCCAGTACAACTACACACTAACTTGGGCATCTGCAGTCTCTCTCGGTGAGACTAATGTCTACAATTGTCTGATGTCACATCAGACAGAAGATCCTTGGTGAGGTGGATGGGCCTGGTTTAATTGGCTGACAGTCTTAGGAGTGAGGTGAGGAGAGAAAGACAGTGTTCCTAGACTGCCTGGTGGCGGTTTCTAGCTTGTCATCCTGCGTCACCCACCACACAACTGCCAGCAGCCTAATGACCATGGGATCAAAGTCCCCCAGATATATGTCTTTACATAAAACAAGAAAACCCTCCTGACTCCATTTCCAAGGCAGGGAAACTGAGGCTTGAAGAATGAGATGGGACACCCAGGGCTGGCCACAGAGCTCCTCACTGGTCTCTACTCCCACCTGCCCAGACTCCCCCGACGTAGGTTTTTTAGCCTCCCCCTCCCTCCCCCCCCCCCCCGCCCCCCCCCCCCCCCCCCGCCCCCCGCCGTGTGTGTTTTTTCCCCCCCCCCCCCCCCCCCCCCCCCGTTTCTGGAGCCTCCATCCCTCCCTTCTTCCTCACTTCTGTCTCTTGGCCTCATCTTTCTGCAGCAAGTTGTCTGTCAGGAGGGTATTCTCGGGGCCTGGCAGGTGGCTGCCGTTGGTTGGCGTGGGCCCGGAGGGACACGTCCCCTCACTCTGTTCTGTAGAAGAGAGAGGGACACACTCAGCACGCTGCATACAGGGCAGGGCCTTTCCACAGCTGCATGGCCCACTGAGATTTTTTTCCCCCAGACCTATTACTAGAGAGTATAGGGGTTGGACCCACTGGCACGGGCCCAAGGCAAGTTCCCATGGTGCCAGCCTTGGTCAGCACTGAGGGGCCCCATCTGCCTACTCATGCTCTTTTTGACTTCTTTTTAATTGTCTTAAAACATACATAACAATGCTGGGTGTGGGGTACACACCTTTAATCCCAGCACTGCGAGATTGAGGCCAGCCTGGTCTACATAGTGAGTTCCAGGCCAGTTGGGGCTACAGGGAGATCTTGTCTCAGATCCACCATCTTAACCATTTTAGACTGAAATGTGTAATATTTTTTGTTTGTACACTTGTTTTTTTATTAAATTTATTTTTTTTTGAGACAGGGTCTCCCTGTAGCCCCAGCTGGCCTGGAACTTTCTATATAGACCAGGCTGGCCTCAACCTCACAGAGATTCCCCCCTGCCTCTGCTCTTGAATGCTGGGAATAAAGGCGTGTGCCACTATGCCCAGCTGATTTAATGATTTTTTTTTTTTTT
>NW_008350324.1:5906278-5937246 GCF_000622305.1 Nannospalax galili
CTTTTTGAGACAGGGTCTCCCTATAGCTCCAGCTGTCCTGGAACTCACTATGTAGACCAGGCTGGCCTTGAACTCAAGAGATCTGCCTGCCTTTGCCTCCAGAGTGCTGGGATTAAAGGCATGTGCCACCACACCCGGCTGATTTAATGATTTTTATTTTGTGTATATGAGTGTTTTGCCTGCATGTATGTAAGTGTACCACGTACATGCAATGCCTGCAGAGTCCAGAAGTGGGTGTCAGATTCCCTGGAACTGGAGTTAAGGATGATTGTTAGCAGTCACGTGGGTGCTGGGAACTGGGTCTTCTGTAAGAGCAGCAAGTGCTAGCACTTTTTTTTTTTTTCTTTTGAGACAGGGTCTAAATATGTAGCTTAGAGTGGCCTTCAACTCAGGATCCTCCTGTCTCAGCTTCCTGAATGCTGGGATGACAGGCTTGTGGTGGTTGGTAACACTGATGTGACCAGATGTCACATGTACAAGGTGACAGGACCTCAGCTACCTGAGGCCCTGAGTGACTGCAGAATGCTCTCTGCAACTGGGTCACAGTCAACAACAGATCCGGCCCTGAGATTTGGGGCTTCTGTGGCATTGTTACCGCAACCCAGTGTCACCTACAACAACAACCCCAGCTTCTGCCCACAACCCAAAGGTGCTCAGGTTTGGCTGCTGAAGCTCCACCATTTGTGTTTGTCCCCAACATCCCATGGTGGCCTTATTGGTACCTTTGGGGCCAAGGAGCTCAGAGCACCTCTTCCACGAAGCGTGCACGTCTTGCTGGGGCTGCCCACTGGGGTCGAAGCTGGGGCCCTGCAGTCTGTCGTCGAGTGTGTGCGCCACCTCAAATGCAGGAATGGGGTCTGAGGGGAGATAGAGAGAGAGAGGGAGGGAGGGAGGGAGGGACCACGGGGTTGAGGATATCCTTCCACAGAGAGCTGGAAGACAGTGGGCAAGAGCCACTAGGAGTTACTCTGATGGCTTCGAGGAAGCAGAGAGATCTCTTAAAATTTTTTTTAAAGATTTATTATTTTTAATTGTATGTATGTGTGTATGTCTGTATGTAGCATGTGCACCTGAGTGCAGTTGCTCTTGAAGGCTAGAGGCAGCAAATCCCTCTGGAGCTGTCTGATATATGTGCTAGAAATGAACTCTAGCAAGAGCAGTACACACTCAACCACTGAGTCATCTCTCTGACCCTTTTTTTTTTTAATGAAGATAGGGTCTCATGTAGCTCAAGCTGGTCTTAAACTCATTATGTAGCTGGGGATAACCTTGAACTTCTGATCCTACTGCTTTCACCTCTTGAGTGCTAGGACTGTCAGGGAGTACATGCCCTCTTTGGATGGGGGTCTTGCCCAGCTGGAAATGAAGCCATATCAGTTGCCATGGTAACAACATTTTCTTTTTTAAGAAAAATTATTATTTTTTATTTTATGTGTATGAGTGTATTGCCTGCATGTGTGTAAGTGCAATGCCTGTGGAGGTCAGAAGAGGGTGTTGGATTTCCGTGGAACTGGAGTTACAAATGGTTGTTAGCTGCCATGTGGGTGCCGGGAATCGAACCTGGGCCCTCTGGAAGAGCAGCCATCTCTTTAGCCCTAACAACATTTCCTTGATTCTGTGATGCTGTATCTGTGGTGGTCGCAAGACTGTGCCTTGACCACTAAACACAAGTGCCACTGAGGTAAGGTCTCAGTGGCCACGTTCTGAAACTGTTGTTAGTTTTTCTGGGGAGTCTATTTCTAGTCACCCCAGATAGAGTGGATCATGACAGGCCAAAGAAAAGATTCCATTCAAGTTTAGCTTAATGAACCAGAGGATTTACTGAGGTCACTTACAAGCACAATGGTGCCTCAGAGGCATCTGCACCACTGAAAGCCCAGCTCAGCCTGGGTGATGCCTCCTCAGTGCTGCATCCCTGGAGCTCCTTGTACACAGTGTGGGCAGTTTCACTGAAGAGTTTCTCCCCACCCCTAGGCCCCACAATTGTTATGGCTTTATAACCTTGGGGAGGGCCTCTGAGTCTTCTAAGTTTCGTGTGAGTTTCATAAGCCCCCTCCCCACCTTGGGAAGTGTCTCAATCTAGAGAAAACAGCTATGTAACTGAAAGCCACCGCGAAGACCAACCTACTCATGGGCCTCCCAGACAATGTTCTCATGCTGAGGTAACTGAGGTGGTTGGGACTGCTGTGGGGATTGACCTGAACTCAACCTCTGATCTGGTCCAGTTGCTTCCTGCTGGCTCCCCTCTCTCCAGCCTTTAGGGTCAAACTAGCCATGTGGTCTGTGGCTCTTCCATAGCTCCCAGTGCCCTTGTTTGATGTTCCCAGGAAACTCCTTATCCAGTTCCTTCTTTCCCACCATCTCACCCAATCAGCACAGCTCTTGGCTGGAGAGCAGAGCAACTGAGGTAAGCAAGCTGCGCCTGGACCCTGGTCCAAGCCACACTTCTTACAATTGCTGTGTGACCTTGGCAAGCAGCTCTACCTCTCTGTGCCTTGCCAAAAGCGGCAGCCTCAGGGGGCTGTATGATGAGAGCCACAGAAGGCACTCAACGCAGACCCCGAGATATGGGAACACACAGCAGCCCTCATCAGCTCTTCTTCACCATCCATCAGAAGCACCATCCTACCTCAGAGCTTTGCAAAGGAGCCACAGCAGGAACACACACAACACAAACGCCACCTCTTCCAGGGACCCCTCCAGGTTGAATCCATCCTCCAACACAAGAATGGTGCCTGTGCACCCTCTACAACTCCCACGGCAGTCAGTCTGTAAGTCTGTCTTATCCCTTGCTGGACAGAAACCCCACAATGGCTGGGATCCCCATTTATTTTGCTCCTCCTTCAACACTGAACCTGGCTGGAAGCCTGGACAAAATCTAACTAGGTAGATTTTTGCTGGTAGAAGACTCTGCCTACAAGGGGGAACCTTCAGGTCCAGCTGGAACAAGGAGACCCTTTGTTTGATTTCTCTATGTTCTGTTTGTTTAGGTGGTGGGGGGTAGGGGGCTGGACCATGGTGTGTACCAAGGTGAGCAGGTGCAAGGGACTCTGTGGTGGCTCTCCTCTGTGGTTCCCACCCCCGCCCCACGCCTGTCATTAGGCCGGGCTTGCTCAGCGGGGTGTGCCATTATGCCTCCCCGGGCTGGTGTAATTATACATTGACATAATTAACCCAGCAAGCGCATTAGGCAGACCGGCTAAAAATTCATCTCTAATTATTTGTTGTGTGCATGCTAACGAGCCCATCTGCACTGCCTTTGTACAACATGAACAAATTAATTTACAAGTCTGGATTTTTTAATAAGTTCAAGGAATTGCTGCCCATTGTGTCCTGGTTTTGAGGAAGGAAGAAAAAAGGCAAGGTGCTCGTGGGGGTCAGGGAAGTTAGATAAACATGGGGGGGTGAAAGTTGAGTAGGCCACAGAGGCCTTGCTGGGGGACCAAGGAGGTGGGAAAGTTCCAGTTCCTGGCCCCTGGGCCCTGGGCCCAGGCCAGAGGGTCACACTAGGGTGGGAAAGGAGGCCTGTTACTTCCACCTTCACAAGATCAGGGAGGCCCTTTGCTCTCGTCTTTGCTCACCTCGAGGAGCGGAGCGAGGAGTGAGGAGCTCGTGGCAGGCTTGTGTGTCCTGCCCTAGGAGGCTTCAGGCGACACCCCCGTCCCCCCGAGGGGGAAGAAATGTGCGTGTGTGTGTGTGTGTGTGTGTGTGTGTGTGTGTGGTCGGGGGTCCTGGACATTGGATCCTAGGCTTCAAACCTCAGCTTTTTTGTTTTCTGTTGCTGGTTCAGCATAGGACAGCTGGGAACTCACAGGCTCGGAAGTCTGGCTCTGGGTCCAAGTCCCTGGGGCTTTGAGGACAAAATCAAAATTTTATGTATTTGAGTGTTTTACCTGCATGTATGTAAGTGCTTCATGTTGTACAATGCCTGCAGAAGCCAGAGAGGGAGTTGGATCCCCTGGAACCGGGGTCATGGATGGTTGTTAGCCACCATGTAGATGCTGGGAACTGAACCCAAGTCCTTTCTAAAGGCAGCCAGAGCTCTTAACTTTTGGAGGCATCTCTCTAGCCTGTTTTCCTAATTTTAAATGGGAACAGTACAACAGTTCTTACTTCTAAGAGGTACTAATGGGGGGATTAAAAACACTGAGTGGCCCTGGAAGTGGGGTCTGTCATCCCAGGTGCTCTGGAGGTTGGGGCAGGAGGATTACAAGTTCAAGGCCTGCCTGGGCAACTTAGTGAGCCCCTATTTCAACATAAAAGGTAAAAAGAGGGCTGGGGATGTAGCTCAGTTGGTAGAATGCTTGCCTGGCATGCACGAAGCCCTGGGTTTCACTCCCAGCGCCACACAAACCAGGAAGCCAGAAGTGGTGGCACATGCCTACAATCCTGGCACTCTGAAGGCAGAGGCAGGAGGATGACGAGGTCAAGGTCACACTCATATTGAGTTTAAGGTCCTAGATGAGACCCTGTCTTGAAAAAAAGAGCTGGCATAGGTTTTATCACTAGTACTGCCCCCCCCCCCAAAGACAGCAAGGGAGAGTGGAGTGAGGGTGGGGGTGCCTAAGCCATGGGGTGCTGAGAGCCCAGCAGGTAGGGCCTGGGAACTGGGTAGGGGTGCTGGCTGCTGAGGCTACCCTAAGACAAGTGCTCACTGGGGCCTGGGTATGCTAGGGTCTGCTCTCTACTCTGTGGAGTCTGGGGACAGAGGGTGGCCTCACATGCTGGCATTAGTACAGGGAGAAACAGGAGTCTAGCCACCTTGCTCTGAGCTAACTACATTTTGGGACCCTAAGAGGCCACCCAGACGCTCCCTCTGGAGCTGGAATGGTCGGCTTTGTTTGTCCCTCACCCCCAATCCAATGCACAGATGGGTCTATGTGGTAACAGAAACCTGCTAGACTACTGGTGATGGGGCTGAGATGGCCCCCAGGCTGCTTCCTTCCCTACTGTGGGCCTTCTGATTCTCATCTCCCAAAGCCTGTGATTTTCCCAGCCATGTGACTTGTGGGAGAGAGATACTGCTGTATTCGTTTCACAGATTGGGAAACTGAGGTAGGGTGATAGCACTTCCCTAGGGTGAGGCAGTAGGGGTGGGGATCCCTGAGGTGGGTCTCCAGGGTAGGTTAGCTATGGTTCCCAGTATCCCCTGAGACCCTGTCAGGTGTCTTGGACTGTGTGTCACTCCCAGTCCTTTAGGTGGCAAGTGAGATGCCCTGTTGTTAGGCTACCACTGGACCTGTGGTTTCTGGGTCCTCTTAGCTTCAAATGGAGTTGTCCATCAAGACACCCCACCTTCTCCACCTTCCCCTGACTTGGCTGGCCAGTCAGTCGCTGCCCTGGGACCTCTCTCCAACTCCTGCTGAGCAGGCACAGGTCCCTCTACCTCCCAGTAGGTTCCTTCCAGCTCCCTGGCTTTTGCCACCTAACACTAAAGATCTCTGATCTAGGATATGGAGGGGCTGTGACAGGGGAATCCGAGAAATCCCTGGTTCCAATGGGCTCATTTCAAGGCTGCGTAAAGATGGGGCTCCACACAGGAAAGGGGTGGTGAGCTGCACCTCACAAGTGTGGGCTAGGCACAGGGCACTCTCCTGGGGCAACACCACAGGTTTAGGGATGAAGGAATTCCACTAGGCTGACTCTGAGTAGCCAAGAAGCAGAGAGGTTCACAAAAAGAAAGAGAGAGTCCCCAAAGGGTCTAGAGGGCACACATATACAGTAGGCACTTAATAAATTCCTACTGAGCACTACAGCAAGAGAGGCACTGGTGTTCCTTGACTAACATGGTACAGGAGGAGGCAGAGGAGCTCAGGCAGGGAGCTGGGTACAGGGATCTGAGTTGGAATCCTACCTTGCACCTACTCAGGGGCAGTCTTTGGACAGAGCATTTGAGCAGTGTAATAGACATCCACAATAGACAAAGCCCGACAGGAGCCTTACAGGGTGGCTGATCCAGGTCTCAGCGATGGGGCCTGTCTGCACCAGATTCCTGAGAGCTCAGAGGCAAAGACTCCAGGTCCTTGGTCTCAGCAAGTCAAAGGAGTAGAAGGCAGGGAGGGATCCACTGTGGGTCCTGGGGTGAGAGTCTCAGTAGGAGTAGCTCTGAGGGTCTGCAGAGTAGAGGTGCACAGGTTGTGCACAGTACAAGGGTATTCAGGACTGATGCTCACTTTGTAGATTTACATATTTGGCATTTCTGTTTCTAGGCCAATGGCAATGGCCTGGCTTGAGAAGGGACATCTTGCTCTAATTGGCAGCAAGCAACAGGGTCTTAGGGTTCTGGGAGCCCCTCTTACATCACAATCATGGCCCAAGGCCCTGGCCCCATATGCCTACATCCCCCCTCATCCTCATGGTCACACAGGAACTAGACAATGCCACAGTCCCTGAGATGAGGAAATGAAGCCTGTGTTCAGCCTGCTCAGAAGCAGCAGTGGAGGGATTTGAACCCACCAGCCTTTTTGCAGTGGGCATACTTTGGGGCAGGATAGGGAGAACCTGGCTTCTAAGATTTTTATTTTGTTTATTTATTATTTATTTATTTACTTATTTATTTATTGGTCTTTTTGAGACAGGGTCTCCCTGTAGCTCCAGCTGTCCTGGATTCACTATGGAGACCAGGCTGGCCTCGAACTCACAGAGATCCGCCTACTTCTGCCTCCTGAGTGCTGGGATTAAAGGCATGTGCCACCACGCCTGGCTATTTCAATTAATTTTTTTTATGTGTATGAGTGTTTTGCCTGCATATGTGTAAGTGCACCTGTGTGGTGCAAAGCCCGAGGAGGCCAGAAGAAGGCTTAGGATCCTCTGGAACTGGAGTTGCAGATGGTTGTTGGCTGCTATGTGGGTGCTGGGAATTGAACACGGGTCCTCTGGAAGAGCAGTCAGTGTTCTTAATGGTTAAGTCATTTTTCCAGCCCCTAAATTTTTCTTTTAATTTTATGTGTATATTTTTCCTATATGTATATAAGTGTACCATGTGCATGCCTGGTGCCCATAGAGACCAGAAGAGGGTATTGGAGCCCCTGGAACTGGAATTAAGGATGGGAGTTAGCCTCCACATGGGTGCTGGGAACCAAAACCAGGTCCTCTGGAAGAGCACCATAACATCTCTTCTGCCCCAGAATCTGGCTTCTAATGCATGGAACTGGGAGCAGTGTGCTGTGTGACCTTGGACAGTGCACCCACCTCTCTGGGATCCCACCCAAATTTCTGTGAAAAGTGTGTCCTTAGGCATACACTCAACAACACTGTGGCTTTCACATAGGCCAGGGACTGCTGATCCAGATACTCTGAGAGGACGGTTATTAAACACCTTCATAATGACCTTGATTCCAGAGGGCTCAAAGCCACTCTGGGAGAAAAGAGGAGGGGCCAGTGTGGGAGGCCAAAGGTCAAATCCTAGCTGTGGCACCGGCAGTGAATGTGGCTTGGGGTGTCCTGAGGCTCACAGGATCAGCCAGCGACCACAGCTGACAGAGCCCCACATGGTGTGACCCTGGTTGTAGGTACTGTCACATTCACCCCTCAACAAAACGCCTACGAGGAGCTGGGGACAGTGTCCAGCTCCCTTCAAGGTCACAAGGGCCAAACTGTTCCAGTGACTGGGTGTCCAGGCTGTGCCATTCCTGCCCTCCCTGAAACAACCACTGTGTGAGGACCTGAACTGCCACCTGCCCCCTGCTCACACACTGAGCCCTCACCGCATGTGGCTGTCCTTGGAGGCAGGGTTCAGCAGAAGCCACCTCCCCTGATCTTGAACTTGCAGCCTCTAGAACCTTCCACCATGATTCCTCCTTGGGGATCAGGTGACTTGGAAGCTGAGCCTGGCACAGGGAACCACTGTGGGAAGTCAGGTGGAGGGCTTAGCGTGCACACAGGTCACTGCAGGGACTGTGCCAAGTGCTGTGGCCACCCAGAATGTGACACGTGACCTCATTCCTGTAGATGAAGTGGATTTGGGGGACATGGGGTATGGGAGGGCATGGGGGAGCTTATGGCTGGGGCCAGAACTGACCCCAAAGGCTGTAGGAAGCCACGCATGCTGTGTTCAATGTGACCCATAGAGGGCGCCAGATGGGAGGCTACTACGGGGCATGGCTAGGTAGCTGCAGGTGGTGACCTCTGCAGGCTGGGAGGGAGACAGCCCAGCTTCCCATGAACTCACTTATGCACTTAGGCCACTGCATGTCATCCGCTGTTCTAGTGGTCTTTAATTGAAGAGAGGCGACCAGTCCTTGGACTGGGGGCCCTGGCTTTCATGTTGTCCCCCTTTGCCCTGGGCTTGGTTTTGGCCTGTCACACAGCAAGTGTTCAATAAATGTAGGGAGTCTGCGAAGTGTGATAAGGAGGGAGCTGGGAGTGGCCCTGCCGGGGGTGCCTCTGAGGCAAGTGTGGCAGCCTCACATGAGCCTGTGACCATGCCATATCGTGGTTCACAGAAGAGTCCAGGCTGTGAACAGAAGAGGTTCCAGAAAGTGACCAAACTGCTCACCAAATGGCAGAAGACAGAGGGGCTCTCCCCTAAGCCTGCAGGACACAGCCCTGAGAGACTCCAGAGCTTCGAGGTGACGAGCCTGTGAGGTCTCTTGTAGCAGCTGTGGAGACGAGCCATCCCAACACAACCATAAGCTCACTTTTATTGAGCATGTACTAAGTGCTAGGTGCCAGGCAGGGTCTGCCAGACACTTCCCAGGGCTGGCTGTGTCCTGGAGAAGGTTTGGACTGTGGCAGGGGTGGGGACAGGGAAGGAGAGGAGAGCCTTGGTCCCCAGTAACCACCACTCAGAGGGGACAGAGGGATGCGGAGCAGATGAGGCTTATTGTAGGTAATGCTGATGGGCTAGGCTGGGCAGGGATGACCTGTCCATGGTGACATTGAGCAGAGCTAGCCAGGTGACAAAGGAGAACACTTTATATACTGGAAACACATCTGGACAAACAGGACAGGCCAAGGAAGAGAGGCTGCCCTACCTGCCCCCTCTTTTTTCTCTGGAGTGACCGTCCCTGTAACACAGTCTCACTGGGTCCTCATGACCCCAGGCCACAGTTACAGATGAAGATGTGGGGCTCAGAGAGGCCACTGGTGTCCAGGTGAGTCCCTCCACCCTCCAGGAAGCTGGGTTGGAGCTTCTCACACCAGGGCAGCCCAGAGCAGCCAGTGTGCCTCTCCTGCCAGGGATTCAACAAGTGGGGTGTCACCTTCCTGTGCCTCTCCTACAGTTTGTATGGACAGATGTGGCAATGGCCGCAGGATACAGCAGCTTTTTTGTTTGTTTTGAGACAGGGGCTCCTTGTAGCCCCAGCTAGCCTTGGACTCACTATGTAGACCAGGCTGACCTCAATCTCACAGAGATCCACCTGCCTCTGCCTGTTGGGATAAAAGGTGTGTGCCACCACACCTGGTTCGCAGTGGCTTTTGATATCAAAAGCAAAAGCAGGGAACCCCAAACCTGAAGTATGTGAATAAGTGAGCTCTTGGGGGAACTGAACAGGCCAGACATGGGCCACAGTTACAGATATAACTGAACAGGCCAAAGAGTGGGAACCCAGGCAGGGTGATCACAGGCGTGGGAGGGGACTGGTGCTCCTGGGGCCATGTGGTTCAGGGCTGTCGTCTGCATTTGTTGCATGAATGGCTAATATGATGGTAGAGGGTGTGGGGGGGCATCCTGGTTGCATTGGGGAAGCCTGGTCTATGTCATGTGACACCTGACATCTAGCTAATGTTGCTGGTGTTGTGCCATTGAGCAGGAGACACAGGAAAGACGTCTGTTCCCTCATCCCACTGCTTCCATCTCAAGTGGCACTCAGGTCTTTTGGGAACGCCGGAGTCAGAAGGCTGTCCACGAAGCTGCTTAGAAACATATATGTAGAAACATGTATGTGTGCGCCCCTCCAGGCACAGCCTGCTTCCATCTGGGCTCAGGTGGTGTCCGTGTGGGCAGCAGGATTAACATTGATCTCGAGTCTTGACTTCCATAGCAGATGGGTGCACTGCCCTCCCCTCCATCCTGAGCCTTGGGCCCACCCACTCCTTTCTTCCTGCTGCCAGAGCTGGCTGATTCGAGGGTCTCCTGGCTTGTAGGGAGATGGAGGGACTGGGATCAGGCTCTTCCTTCCTGGCACTGGGTGTCATGGTGACAACAGCAGTATCAATAGAAACAGCAGTAGATGCTGCAGCCACCACAGTGGCCATTGTTAGCTGAGCAGTTACTATAGGTGCTCAAGACTCGGTCTTGCTCAGCCTGTCCAGAGTGAGCCACTCCAGTGTCAGTGGCTCAGAGAGGGAGAGCCAGCTTCTCAAAGTTACCCAGCCACTAAACAGTGCATTATAATAAAAGCACAGACCCCTATGGGAAGCAGCACAGAAAGGGCCAGGAGGCACGGAGGCCTGTCATGCTCAACATCCGCCCCTGCGGTAGCACAGAGGGCTGACAAACAGCAGGCACTCAATATTTGCTGAATGAGTGGTGTAGAGGGACAGGTGTGTGTGCCAGGCGCAGGCTGGGGAGTCTCTCTGTTGCCCACAGAGTCTGTTCTACAGCCCGTAATGATGGGTATCACTGTCCACATTTTACATGTAGGGGAACTGCCAGACATGAGCCAGAAACAGAATGGTGGGGTGCGGACTGGCCCATCGCTGGTGCCCAGAGGCACTCTTTTTCCTCTGTGCGACATGCTTGGAGCTCTTTGTTTCCGTCAGCTTCAGGGGGGCTGGGCTGGGAGACCCTGGAGCTTTCTAGTGGAAAGCAAGCTGGTCTTCCTGCGGTTCAGCAAAGGCCTCCTCTATTCCCAGCCTGGCCCTCCTAGGACTGGCAGTGAGGTGTCTTTCACTGTGGCCCTCTCCTTGCAGACCTCAACTCTCCGTGGTGGTCGTTTTTCCCTCCCTAAATCTTTTGATTTGTAAGTGAATCCTGCAGCTGGAGGTCAGGAACTGGATGTTTTAGATTCTACCTTGTCTCCCTGTGTGATCTTGGGCAAGAGGCTAGACCTCTCTGAACCTGTATTGCCTCATTGCCCATGTGGGGACCTAGTTTGAAGGGGGTGAATGAATGTGTGTGGGGTCAGTGAGCTTGTGTCTACAAGGGGTCAACACACTGCCTGTCACACAGTGCCCCAGAAACGCCCCCACAGGTTGGCACCTCAGCCTTACAATCCTAGTTCAAATGAAGTTCCTTTTATTTTTAATTAATTAAGACTCCATGTTCTTGAGACTCCCTAGAGAAAGAAATGTGGAAGGAGAGAGGGAGGGAAGAGGAGAAGGTGAGAGATGCTACCAGTTTCTTATTTTACTAAAATCTTGCCCTGTGGCTGTGTAAGTGGCTTCATCACTAGATGGCGCCAGAAAATTAGTAATTTGGGACGAAACTCAAAACTATCTTACCTGTTTCCATCAAAATATATTTCATGACTCAGATTTAAAAATTTTAAAGTAAGATCACAGGAGTGATCCTTAACCTTGAGATGAGAAACTTTAAAAATAGGACACAGAAAGGAAGATTTGGTAAGATTATCTGCTGTAAACTGTTGTTTGAATGCCTGCTAGGTGCTGTATTATAAACAAAGTTAAAAAGCAAAAGTCAGTTTAGAAGAGAAAATACCAAACAAGTTCATCAGCACCAAGACCTCTATGCCTAATAAACAAAGAGCATTGACAAATCAATAATAAAAGTCTCTGACACAATTGGAAGAGTGATATACAAACTGGCAGCTTACCTGAGAATACATGTGAATGGTATATAATGTAAGAAAACATACTGCATGAGCTAGCAAACACAGAAGCACAGTATAGACCAACAAGGAGAAAAATATACTGATTTGTTCTGAGCACTGGGTTTGAATTTGTGATTACTATGTGGCTATGATGTATTTCCCTTCCCTCCTTTTCCTTCTCATTCCTGGATGCCTCCACTGGCATCCATCCCCAGACCCCAGCACTGTGACACTAACCCATCCCTAGACCCCAGCACTGTGGCATTAAACCGTCCCCATGAGAGCAGCACCAGGAGGGGCTCAGGACTTCTGGGAACAGCCACACAAGGGTTGGAACCACACACTGAGACTGGCGGGGTCTGCAGTCTTCCAGAGAAGCAGGACGCTCAGCTGGGGAAGGGGACGAGGACGGCACCAGTCACACGGGGAACCACTACTCTGCAGAAGGACATAAGGGGACAAGACAGAAAAGCGACAAACTCTAGAATCCTAGCAGATTTTCTTTCCTTCCGTTTTTCTGTCTTCTGAACTTGGTGGTCTGCAAAAGCTACTTTTTAAAACTGGGGACACAAATAAAAACCCTGACACATGGCGAAGCAGCTTTCTCCTGCACAGACTCGATAGCCCTCTCACCTACAGGGCTCACTCAGAGTCCTAGACAGGAGACCACCTCATGTGATCCTTTGAAAGACACTTACAACCCTTGGAACTCATGTCCAGGGGCTGTGGGTCACACACAGAGTACAGAATCCTCACGTCAACTGACCAGCAGGTTCTATGACAACCTCTTTTATAAAGACACAGAAACGAGAGCTCAGAGAAGGTAAGGCACCTGGCCAAGGTCACACAGCTCAGCACAAGGGATGTAGCATCCCGTTTACGTATGTCTGCCACTGGCTTCTCCACTCTTTGTCCCAAGAGATGTTGCAGAGCAAGGAACACTTGCAAGGAATTGTCAAATTTTGCCTCCGATCAAAGAAAAACACTGAAGAAAATCAGAGAAGCCTTTCAGGCCACTTACCTGGCTTCCAGTCAGTCCAGCTTTGTCTGACTGCCCTCCTCTCTCCGCCTCCTGTTTTCCCTTTCTTCTCCCTTTTCCCCAGTCACTGGTCCCAAAGTTCTCCTAAGGCTGGGCCTGTACCCTACAACTTGGCTTGTGCTCGGTGAAGCCATCAGCTGTCACCACGGAACAACGAAGCCAAGGGGTTTAAATCAAATCTTCCCTCACAACAATGACATTAATTATGCTTTTAACACATTTTACTGCTTTTTTTTTCTCACTTCATGCCACATCTGTGTGAACAATATCCAAAAGATTTACGGTTTTCTTCCGTAATTACAGATACACGGGCTGCGCACTTATCAAAATACTTGCTGAGCAATCAGCCCTTGTCTCGTTCTCTGCCAAAGGCTGGTGTTGGCAGCAGCCAGTCACTCAGACGGAAATGTTGAATCAGGACTTGTGTGTGCGGCTGGGGTGGGGGGATTGCGACAAATAATTTGCTTGTCAAGAAATATACCAACGGGAGCTGGTGCATCCCGGTCAGATGGGGGGAGTGGGCTTTGGATACTCCAAGCCCCCCCAAACTGCATCTGACATTTGCTTCTTCTGTCTGAGGATAAAATTTAATGAGAACAAAAATACGTCTTCCCAATTCCCTGAAGAAATCATTAAAACATTTTGTTATTCTTAAATGTCTTTAAAATGAATTAGAGGCCCTAAAGGGGCTGTTTGTGCGGCGCGTCTCCATCCGTTAAGGCTCCTCGTTTTCCAGCTCGCTGACAGCTGGGGTAGTGGTGTCCCCTCCCCCTACTTTAGGGAGGAGAACTGGGAAGTCGGACTCCCAGAGTCAGCATTGGACTCCCAGTGACCTCTGAACACCCAGGCCTTGGGGACGGGCAAGAGGGCATGTGGATCTTCTGGAAGGTTCTACACTAGTCTTGGGGGCTCATGTGGCTCTTGGCTGGGCCCACACCAGTACTGACACAGCCTGGGGTCCAGAAGGATGAGTATCTCATGGTGACCACTGGTAGGCCTTGTTTCTTTTCTGTGTGTGTGTTTGCATGGGTGCATATGTATGCATGCATATATATGAGCATGTGCACACATGGAGGCCAACAGTCAACCTTGAGTCAACCTTGGGTGTCGTTCCTTGGGGACATGCACTTTCTTTTTGAGACAGGCTTTCTTAGTGTCCTAGAGCTCATCAGACAGGTTTGGGGCTTCCTGACCAACAAGCAGGATCTTGTAGCCTAGGCTGACCTTGAACTTAGGGTGATCTTTCTGCCTCAGCCTTCTGAGTGCTAGGAGTACAGGTGTGAGCTACTACGTCCAGCTTGAAGCCTCATTTCTGACTTGTGCTCTACAAATCCAGGCCCTGGTGCCTTCCAGGGCTTTCAACTGTAGCTTTCAACTGAGCCTGGTGGCTGTGCTGCCTGTTGGGGACTGGGCTCTGTTTCTGGGTCACTGGAAAGTAGCAGTGACCCACGTGTGTGCACAGACCAAGGAGCAGCACTGTGTGTAGAGCTCCATCAGGGTGGATAGTGCCTTGACTCCCAACAGGACAGGCTGGTGTGTTCAGCTGAGGTGGTGTTTACCTCACTGATGGTCTGTCATTTAAGGGGATGGTTTGGTGGCGCTCAGCACACCCACAGTGCACCACAGCTTCACCTCTGTTGCCAAGTTCCAGAACTTTTTTCTCTCCCCAGGAGAAAGCCCCCTGACCACCTGTGTCTCGTGGTGGATTTGCTTGTTTTAGATGTTTCCTTTAAATGTAATCACATGCTGCCAAGGCTGGTCCACACTGTAGCAGATACCAGAACTTTGTTCCTTTTCAAGGCTGACTTGTATTTCACAATGTGGATAAACCACATTTTGGGGGGAGGGGGTTGAGACAGGTCTCACTATGTAGTCTTGGCTGACTTGGTTTCGCTATGTAGACCAGGCTGCCCTCAAACTCATAGAGATCTGCCTGCTTCTGCTTCCCAAGTGCTGGGACTAAAGGTGTGGACCACCATGTTCAGCCTATGGACCACATCTGAGACCACTAGTAAGGGGTTGCTTGGCCCCAGCCACTATGAAAAGGCTAATGGACCAACTCTTGCCTGTTCATATGGTCTGCAAATGGAACTGCCTGGGGTGTGTTCTTTGGGGTCTGGCTTCTTCTCTGTGTGGCGGCTTTGAGGTTGGCCGTGCTATTCTGTGGGAAAGGCTGGTGCTATTCCTCTTTGCCCTCTGCTGGCTGAGACCACTAGCCCCTTCTGTCATCTGTAGCCCGGGGAGGGTCTCCAGAGGCAAGACATGAACTTCCCCAAAAGACTTGGACGGGTATCTCATCTGGAGCACCCAAGATGGAAAGCAGACAGAAGACAGAGGGAACTATGGGGACATGTCATACCAGATTAGGTAAGGTTTTCTTGTCTCCCCTTTCCCCAGGAGGCCTGGCTTCCCCCTGGGACCAGGCCTGTCCCCAGACCCCGGCGCTGGGAAGCATCTGTGTCACCCGGGTCACCCATTCATTGCTTCCTTGCTGGTAATTATTCAATTACGGAGTCCAAGTGCTTCTTACCTGGTGCTTCAATTAATTGCTTGTAAACACTCAGGAAAGCTGCTTCTGCGTCCTGACTTCTCTTACTGAGAGCCACCACCTTTGGAAGAAGAGACAGTGTCAGCTCAGCGAAATTCCCACATTAAGGAATCTTAGTTCAAAGCCCAGCTGCACTGTGCCCAGGCTGTGTGACCTTGGGCAAGTCAATGCCCCTCTCTGAGTCTCAGTTTCCTCATCAGTAAAGTGGGGGTAGGGAATAATGATAGGACCCACCTCTTAGACCTGTCATGCACTAGGAGTTAAACACAGGAATGGGCAAATGGTAGGTTATTAATATCTGGTATTAATCTCTTGTTTGAGGGGGTGGGGTAAGTTCAACTATGACACGCTTTGGGAGAAAGTAGGACATGCTTGGAGAAGATGTCTTGTGTGTGAAAATTAAAGTGAAATTGTTAAAGTTCTTAAACATCAAACAGCTCCAACTACTGCCAGAGAGAACAGCTACATGAAACAGTTCCTGTATGCTGACCGTGCTCAAAAAATATTTCCCAAGAGAATGGCTAAACAGATAACGGATAACCCCGCGGTGAAGAGCCGTACTCGGGCCATCCTCTTGCTTGTGTTCTTTCTTGTTCTGTCAAGGAGACTTTGTGCAAGACAGATGTCACCTGTAACATGTAGACAGGTGACTCTTGGAGGGCTAGGATGCTGTGGCGTTTCCAGGCTCAGGACCCCTTATTTCCTGGTTCAGACAGTGCAGCTGCCTTGATCCTGGCTCTTGCTGCTCAGTCACATTGAAGAGTCCAGGGCCTCATGTGCCTGGAGCAAGTTCCTGATATGCACAGACCATCGACTCTGCATCCATAGGCCGCTGGCTGGCTGGGCCACTGTGTCTGCAGTGAGCCTGTGTTTCCAGTCCCATGCTTGTCCTTCCCAGCACAATTTCCTGTGGTGACTGGGCTTGCAGTCCTCCTCTCTGAGCCAGGCATTTCCTTTAACTCTCAGCGATGCCATGAAAGAGACAGAGGGGTGTTATCTGTTATCTGTCAAAACTTGCCCTTAAAGACAGCCCTCAGAGCTCTGTCTGGCACACAGTAGGTACCCAACATGTTTTCTGAGGGGGTATGTTCTTATTTAGTCCAGTCTGGCCTCAAACTCACTATGTAGCTGCAGATAGTCTTGAAGTGCTAATCTTCCTACCTTACCTCCCAAGTGCTGGGGTTATGAGTGTGCACCACCAAGTCCACTTTATGTGGTACTATGGCTTGCACACAAGGCTTTATGATGCTAGGTAAGCGCTCTATCAACTGAGTCACATCCCTAGCCCAGCAGTGCCATTTACTGAATAAACAAAGCCAAGTGCATTGTACTAACTCTAGGTCTGGCTGAGACATCGTCTGAAATTCTCACTTTTGCTCCACACAGGCAGAGGTCATGTCTGGGATAACCTGTTCAGAGAGGCAGGAAACTAAGGCTCAGGCCCTGGAGCTTGGACACTGGGGGTTCAGATCCCTGTTCCATTATGACTAGCTGTGTCTTCTTGGGCAGAAGGGTCACTAGAATTCTCATTTTCCCATTTGTAAAGGGGGCTAAAAATACAACTCTCTTAAAGGGATGTTGGGGCAGCCAGTGCTTTGAGTACATGTACAGTCCTTCAAAGGACTCCTGCCATGCCTTAGGCCTCAAAGATAAGTTCACCTAAGTCTGACCAATTCTCTCCTTGCCAGGAACAGTGCCAGTGCCAGCTGATGATCTCAGCTGTGTGTGTATTTTCAGAAAGTTCCCAAGAGAACCTGCCTTTCCATGCATACCAGTGCATACAGGGAGGGAGAATCAAGGACCATAGACATTCAATGTAGAGGATCGCACTGCCCAATATGGCTGCCATACTGTCCAATATGCTGCCAAAGTATTCAATATGGCAGCCCACACTATCCAATATGGCTGCTAAAGCCATGTGTGGCTACTGACCACCTGAACAATGGGGAGTCCAAATCAAGGCATATGGCAAATGTGAAATACACACAGGATTCCGAAGACTTAGTATGCGGAAAAGAGAGTATAATAGCTAATCAATGTTTTGTTTTGTTTTGTTTTGTTGCAATAGGTCTCATTATGTAGCCTTGGCTGGCCTGGAACTCTCTAAGCAGACCACGTTGGTCTTGAATTCACAGAGATCCACTTGCCTCTGTCTCCTGAGTTCTGGGATTAAAGGTTTGTGTCACCATGCCCAGCTCATCAACATTTTTTAAAACTATGAATTACATGTAATCATTTTTTATTATTTAAAAATGTGGCTTCCAGAAAATGTAAGATTTCATCTGTGGTCATTAGACTTCTATTGGATATCGACGTTTGAAGATTTCATGAGACCCATAGAGAAGTGGGGAGAAATGCAGGGCTGATGCTGAACAAGTTACTTAAAAAGGCCACTTACAACACCAATTTTATCTCATTGTTCTCCTGAGAACAGACCCTGGTCTCTGACCTTCCAGAGTGAGCGACGGTCTCTTACGCACTCAACAAACATTCCCCGAGTCCCTGAGATATGCACCCAAAACATCCATGAACAATGCAGATGCGGGCCCTTCATGGACATCAAGGTGAATTCTCCAGATATTGATTAATTACAAGCGTTAAGTGTTTGAAGGAAACACTTGGGAGACTGGGTTGATCCAGTTTGGTGGTAGAACCGAAGAATCCCCATCTCTGAAACAAGGACAGTGTGATTGGGGAGGGGAAGGGCAGAAAGCGTGAGAAATCAAGTCACCAACATATCAGGCTGTCAGCCCTCAGACATGGACACACTCCAAGCCAATGGGAACCACAACTGCCCATCGGGGATTACAGCAGGGAGTGGGTGAAACACTGGGTCACTCAGAAGTGTGTGGGGTGCAGTCAATGCAGTTTGGAGTGCCCGTGATAGGACAGTGGAAATTAAGATGCCAGCCCAAACTGTGGGCTACATGCTCTTTCTACTGACAAATGTCCATCTACAAAGACATGCCAGTCAGCAAGTTATTGACACCATTGTCCCACTACGCAGGCAAGCAAACTGAGGCCCAGTTACGGAGCACCCTGGGAAGGCAGGAGCTATAGTAAGGGGCTGGTCATTTGGACCCCTCCTGGATGTTGCTGTCTCTCAGGTGTCCTGCGGCTGTCTGAGGGTGGAGTCTGCTGGGTGCCCAGTGCTCACAGAAGCCACAGGAAGAAATGCCATTCACCTCCTGGCTGAGACGGAGAATGTGAAAGAGCAGAGGGTCTGACACTCTGGTTTTCAGTCATCCATACTGAGCACAGTGCTGGCTGGGGTTTGAGAAGGTCAAGAATGTTCCCATGACTTGTAAAAAGCAGGACAAGGGCTGGCTGAGTCTTTACTGCTCCCGAGCCTCGCCCATGGCTCCCCCACTTTTTGGTCACCTATGCGCCAATTTGTAGTGATGTCTTTATCTCTGTGACCATCCTCGTCTAATAATGTCCACCTTCCCCATCAGAGTTGGGCTATCCAATGCACTCACTACCAGACACATGCCAGAGACTGCTTAAATGTGGCCACTGCAGGGGTCAGTGAGCTGGCTCAGTAAATAGACACACTTGCTACGAGTTTGGCAGCCTGAGTTTGATCTTCAGAAACCACATGATGGAAGGAGAGAACTGACTCCTGCAAGTCGTCCTTTGACCTTGCATGCCATGGCACACATGTGTCCCCCTCAACAAGTACATAAATGTTAAAAAAAAAAAAGCGCCCATTCCACACTTCAATGAATGGTAAGATAGTTTCTCAGTCTCAGCACAGAAAAGGGAATGTAAAAGACCCCAATAATTATTTCATATCGATTACTTGTTGAAATGATAATGCTAGAGACAAATTAGGGGAAATAAAAGCTATTATTATTCACCATTAATAAAATTATTAATTAATATTTTATTATTAATATTAATCAATACGTTATTTATTAATAATAAAAGCTATTATTAAAATTAAGTTCATCTGCTTCTTTTAAAATACACCTTCTAGAGAAATCTAAATGATTTTACATGACTTATATTCTATCTCTGCTGGACAGTGCTGAGCTGATCCTTAAGGAGTTGGCAAACTATAACACAGTAGCCCAAATCTGGCCCTTCATTAGTTTGTGCAAATAAAGTTTTATTGGACCACAGCCAGGGGCATTCTTTTATGGATCCCCACGGCTGCTTTCACTCTTCCAGGACACAGCAGTGCAGCTGTGACAGACCCTGTGATCTGCAAAGCCGACAATGTTTACTATCTGGGTGCTTTTCCAGGGTTGTGGCTTACACACTTAACCTGCAGGTCTTGACCAGGGAGCTTGGTAGGAAGGAAGGGTTCTGTGGTCACTCAGAGGCACAGAAAGAAAGTATCCAGACTGGGCTTGTGACAGCAACAGTTTTTTGTTGTTACTTTTGTCTTTTTGAGACAGGGTCTTCCTGCAGCTGCAGCTGGCCTGGAACTCACTATGTAGACCAGGCTGGCCTCAATCTCACAGAGCTCCACCTACCTCTGCCTCCTGAGTACTGGGATTAAAGGCATGTGTCACCATGCTTGGTTGACAGAAATACTTTGAAGGATTCATACAGCAGCCAGCCCCACCCACCAACAGTAGGTCACCATCAGAAGGACCCTGGTATTGGGACGTCATGAAGAAGCAGTTCCGTCATGACCAGCAAAAGCCTGTTGCCACCACCTTGGTTCTTGCCTGCTGGGGGTTAAAACCTGGCAAATTTTCCCCTACAGGCTACGTGTCCACGGGCTGTCTGTAGTAGCCAGGATAGTGACTGTCTGCTGAGCACAGCTCTGTGCAGCAAACAGTTGCATCCCTATGGGATGGAAGCCCCGCGACACCAGCACTGTCCAGAGGTAGAGAGGAAGAAACTGCGGTTCGGGGAAGACATTCCATTGAGGTATGAGAACTAGCTATGAGAAGGAGGCATCAGACCCAACACCTCTCACACCAGGCCTGGATTGGAGACCAGAAACGATACTTCCTAAGGATTTTGAAATCCCGTGGCATGGACAGGGGACCTGTGATGGGGTCCACATGTTCTTTTATGGGCATGCAAAGGATGGTCACAGAGCATGCTTTGATCTGTGGGAAAAGTCCTTTTCAGGCTCAGTTCAGCCCAATATCCTCCCAAAATGCATTCAGCTACAGAACTTCCAGACCCACCCATCCCAGAACACCCACCGAGAGGCAGGAGGAAGCTGTTCTTAAAGTGTGTTCCATGGAACACTAGTTCCCAAGTTCATTCCCTAGGGACCAAAGTACACCCAACTCCAGGCCCAAATCCTATCCTCAAGGATGTCTAGAAAGGCTTGGTGTTCTGAGTATCCTGACCTCTGAGCATAGGCATCAGTATCCTGTGATGATGGGGCCCAGCCCACAATAAAAAAGACTTAAAAAATAAAGGAAACAAGGACTGGTGATGTGGCTCAGCTGTTGGCGTGTTTGCCTGGTGAGTGCGAACCTCCAACATTGCAAAAAATAAGGCACAGAGCACGGCTGTAATCCCAGCACTCAGGAGGCAGAGGCAGGAGGATCAGAAGTTCAAGGTTATTTTTGGCTACTTGGAGCCCCCTTGCCTCCCCTCCCAAATTTCTCAGGATGCTCTGAGTACCTGCCTGCACTGGCCTGACCAAACACCTGGTGTGGAGGAGCTGACCCACAGAGACATCATTGAGTCCAGCAAGGAAAGAAAACAGCATATAAAATGGTTCAGGAGGAGTCAAGGGCAAGGGATGGGAGTGAGCGGGAGGGAGGGGTGTTTGAGCTGCATTTGTAGGGCCAGTGTAGCTCTGGAAGCAGGACAGTGCAGCTGACTTACAGAGCTTGGGAGGGAGGGATTCAGGGAGATGTGACATGTGGGAGAAAAGGGCTCCAGGAAGACAGAATAATGGGTGCAAAGGCCCTGGGGCAGGAGGTTGCTTGGCTTGAGCAACAGCAAAGAGGTGGGCATGGCAGGGCTGGAGCAGAAGGACCAGAGAGGCAGCTACTGCAACCATCCAGGGGAGCAACAGGGGCATCACAGAGCAGAATGGGGATTGCAGGGGTAGGGTGAGGGCCTTGGGGTCTGGATTCAGGGGATAGGTTCTGGGCGAGCACAGAGCAGAAGTAGGAAAGCCTTAAAGAAGAGGGTAGTCTGGGACCACTGGGCAGTTTGGGATGTGGACAGGCAGATTCCATTGAAGGGCTCCTCCTGTGGTCCTGTCCTCCTAAGAGCTTGGGACAGGGCTGGGCAGTGAGCATCCTTCCAAATTAGCAAAGTCAGGGGGTGGGGCGCAGAGTACTTGGGAGCCCTATGTGGGATAGTACCCTGAACTCCTTGTAGTGATGGGTGCCCAGGACCTGCCCAGAGGCCCCACCTCATCCTTTGGATGCCCAGGGCCAAACAGGAAGCACCGAGGAGCTGAGAGCTGGGTTAAGACCCTGCACCTCTCACCTTGGACAAGGCACAGTTTCTGAACCTGTTTCCCCATCTGTATAGTATCAAGGTCCTTCCTCTGTGTATGTGATGCTCATGCGTTGCATATGTGGGGGCTACATGTATCCACCAGCACATGAGTGGAGGCCAGGGGGACATCCTGTGTTCTGCTCTGTCACTCTTCCTTACTTCCTCGAGGCAGGGTTTCTCACTGAACATGAAATTCCCAGTTTTGGCTAAGGAGTGGCTGGTCAGCAAGCTGCCAGGATCTGCCTGTCTCTGACTCCCAATTCTGGGGGTTACACACATAAGCTGCCACACCTGGCTTTCACATGGGTGCTGGGGTCTTCGTGCTTGTGTAGCAAGTGCTCTCATCCACCAGGCCATCTCCTCAGTTCCTTAAGGCCCTTCCTAACTCAGGTGCACTGATTCTCATCACAGCCCTCTCATGCACTCACACCCACTCCCTGTGCCAGGGTCACCAGGCACCAGGTGGAAGCAGGGCCAGAGGGGTGTCTGCTGGGGGCAGGAGGAAAATGGTGGGTAATTTTCTTCTAATATTTGTAATTACTTCTCAGGTTTTCAAAAGTTGGTGGTGTTCTTACTTTTCATGTGACAATGTGGTTCCGAATACATTCATGCCAGACTCTGGGGACCCTGCCAGGGCCACCCCATGCAGGGCAGGAAGCGGCTCCATCATGCACACCAGGCTGTGGGCCCGCTATTAGCAATAGTGTAATCACCAATTACTCCTCCGATCCGCTGATTTCCTAATTACCAGATGAAGTTCCGACTTCTCACCTCTGAGCAGGGTGAGCTGTTCATTTCCAGGAGGAAGCTGTTTTCTTTCCTCCCACCTTTCTGCCTCTCCTCTCTGTTCTGGGGAGGGGGACTCCCCCTGGCCTCCACATAAGACTGCATTTAAATTGCCTGTCACTCAAGACAAAGGCGAATCACTCATTTGTAATTCACCAGCACCTGAACACCCGCCTGTTTTCCTCCAAGCTTCCATGCACTGGAGCACAAAGATCATTTTTCTATTGTTAAAATTGTATAAGCTGGGGCTTTTTTTAGCAGCGAATACACAATTTCACTTCTCTTCTGAGGGTTCCCAGCATAAAAGGGACAGGAGACTTTCTTTAGTGCCTTACAAATAAATTTTGCTTCGGGGTAATAAAGAAAAAAAAAATCAACCATGGGCTGGGAGAATGAGCTGGAAAGCTATCAATTATTTGTCAAGGCCACGTCTAGAAAAGAGGGCAGGACAGAATCAGGCTTCCTGCGGTCCTCAGAAGTGGCGGGGATAAGGTAGGACAATGAAGTCATTGTCCAGGGCACCTGGAAGCATCTATGACCAGTTCCTTTTTGGATATTGTGGTACCTGGAACGTGGCTCTGTGCTGATGGCCTGATGGCCATGCCATCTTAACAGCTCTGAGTGTGACCTTGCTTTGTGCCCCAGGATGGCTCCAGCTATGTGTCGGACTCTCTGGCTACTTCACCCAAGGGAAAAAAGTCACAGACCATTGCTAAACCCCTAGGTTACCGTTCAGTGGCTCAGCCTCCAGACAGCCCTCTGTCCCAATGCCAGTCCTCATTTTTTCTGTATCAAATTATAATCATAATACCTTCCAAGTTTAATCCACAGCTTTTTATAGCATACAAAGACTTTTCATGGTAAGTAGCTCATGGGAGCCTCCAAATGCTCCAGTCCTGGGAGAGAGATGGCTCTTGTGTGAGAGGCTCAGAGGCTGAAATAGCCACTCCAAATAACACCCCCTGTTCCCCCTGGAGTGGTGTTGTCTTAGTTTGTTTCTCCATTGCTGTGACAAAACACTCTGACCAATACCAACTTGGGAAGGAAAGAGTTTATTTGTCTTACATCTCCCAGGTCACAGTTCATCAGGGAGCCCAAGGTAGGAACTCAGGGCAGGAACTAGGAGGCAGGAGCTGGAGCACAGGCCATGGAGGAACGCTGCTTACTGGCTTGCTCCCCTGGCCCCTGCTCAGCCTGCTTTCTTATGGAACACAGGCCCACCCGCCCAGGGGTATCACCACCCACAGTGGGCTAGGCCCTCCCACATCACTCAACAATCAAGAAGGTGCCCCATGGACATGGCCACAGGCCAGTCTAATGGAGGCAATTCCCCAATTGAGGCTCCCTCAACCCAGGTGTGTGAAGTTGACACTAAAGCTATCTAGCACAGGTGGGGAGGTGACTTTGGCTGTGCAACCAGTCACCTGGCAGAGAATTTGGGCTGGAATTTGTGTGACTCCTACCACCTAAAGTGGGTGTGTGGTGGCTTCCATTTTAGGTACGTTAGAACAGTTTGAAGTTCACCCCCATAATGTTCCTGTCCCCCAATGGAATGAGTCATGCTTTCCCCATGTCACCCACCTGTTTGAACCCACAGTATCATGCCACATAGCATGCCAGCCACCGTGAGATGCTCCCAGTGTGGAAACAGGGACAGTGGGGGTCTGTGGGAGCTCTCTAGCTCTAATTCTCTCCCAGCCTCAAACTGCTCTGAAACATGGGTCTACAAACTAAAAAACAATACTGACCACATCCAGAGCATTTAAGAGGCACCACATGCTATGCTAAGTGCTTATCATGAAACAACTTAACTTGGATCACAGTCCTATGAGGTCAGCATTATATTCCCCAAGTTACCAATGGAGAGAAACCAGGATTCAGAGAGGTGGAGAAAACAGGGAAAAGTCACACAGCAAGGGGCAGAACTAGAACGCGCACCCAGGCCCCAGAATCCCTGCTGCTGCTGTCAGTCATGATATTACATCATCTGCTTCTCCGAAAAGCCATACCATACCCTGTGGAGGCTGCCACACGTGTGTGAGCATGTGTTCTTGAATCCTGCTTCACTCACAGGGTCATGTGTCATGTTGGCCAAGTGGCCCTGAACAGTGGGCCAGAGACACCCCACAATCCTATTTTCTTGGACATTCTAGTGTTTTAAAAATATTGGAGCTGTCAAAATCCATCAAGCCAGACACTTCAGATTTGCACATTTGACTGTGGTATGTAAATGACAGCCCAGAAAGGACTAGAATATGTAAATATGTGTATCTAGAGTGAGCCAGGATTTCTAAACCAGAGGAGTGCCAAACTGCCAGGGAGTCAGAGGATCTGGCCACGCAGGGGCCCACGCTTTCAATCGACAGCAGCCACCTGGAGCCATCTGGGCCATCTGTTGGGATGGGCTAGGGTCTGTAGTGACCCCCCCCAAGCCTGGTGCACCTGCCTTTAAGGTGGGGACCGTCCCCCAAGAAGCATTTTGCACCCAGTCTATGTCCTTGCACTTTCCTCCAGGCCCAACAGCCCTCTGCACCCCACCTCCCAGGAGCAATTTTACAGTCAGGTGACAGAGGCAGGGTGGGGACCCAGGGACCATTTTGGTCAGCTCCTGATTCCCCAGAGCTGCCTCTTCAAATCTCAGCAAGCTCTCTCCTCCAGCTCCTCAGTCCCCATTCAGAAGCCAGGCCCTGCCTACCCAGTCCCTCTGGGCTCTGAGAACACGGATTGCTTCAAGTACCTGAATGAATACATGGAAGTCAAGTCCTGATGAGGTGGAAGGGGTACAGGAAGGGGGGGCGGGGAAAGCATGGGGTATGTATGCAGCTAGTGCTTAATAAAGGCCTAGGGCTTTAAAGAAGGTTCAGAAAGAATGTGGGTTTTGGAATCAGGTCTGAGAGACTGTAACTGTGTGGTCTCCATGGGGTCAGACCCTTAGCCTCCTCAACAGTGAGAAGGGAAAGGCGATGGGCAGAGCTGCCCACTGACCAGCTTGGTGAAGAGAGCAGAGGTGCAGAGGCCGGTCAGCACTCCATGAATGTGCATCCCGGAGGGTGGATGGCTAAAAGGATGGCAGTCCTTGACCTTCTTGTGCCTCAGTTTCCCCACCTAGAAAGCAGGGACACCAAGGCTCAGCTGGCGTTTTGCCACACTAGCAGTTAAAAAATGGACTTTGTTTACCATTTTTTGTTTTTGTCTTGTGGTGCTGGGGATGGAAACCAGGGCCTTTGCACTTGTTAGGCAAGCACTTGACCATGGAGCCCCATCCTATGCTGATCATATGGGGTGAGGTTGGCCAATGCATAGGTGGTTCTTAGAATTCTAGCCAAGGGCTGGAGAGATGGCTCAGTGGTTAAGAGCACTGGCTGCTCTTGCAGAGGACCCAGGTTTGAATCCCAGCACCCACATGACAGCTAACAGCTGTCTGTCACTCCAGTCTCAGGGGATCCGAGCCTCTCCTCTGACCTCTGTGGGCATTGTACAACATGGGTGAACTTACATACATGCAGGCAATATACTCATACACAAAAATTAAAAAAAAAGAAAGAATTCTAGCTAAAGGGCCACAGGGTGAGCTAGATGCCACATGTGAGAGGTAGAAGTTGGCAGAACCCAAAGGCTGCAGCCAAATGATCAGAGAGCGGGTAGAAGGTCGAGGAGTCTTGGGCTGCCCTCACAGGCTCTGCACCATACCTCCTGGCTTGAGCTGGCCCAGTGGCTCTGCACTCTTTTAGCCACATGCAGGGCTCTCTCCTCTGGACACATTCTGTTCTGGCACATTCTTCAGAAGAGCAAAGCTGAAGAAGTGTATATCCTTTAAGGAGTGGTGGCCACGCAAATGTCACTGGAGCGCCGCCCTGCCCAGGCTTTTAAACATAGCTATGCCCTTTCGGAGGTCTCTGTGGAGTGTTCTGGAGACAGCACTGAGGGAGGCTCTGCTGGATATGGGCCCTGATGGGCCTGTGTGGCTCTGGCTGCCATGCTTGCTGGGGTCTCCATTTTTCTGTGAGGGGCTCCAGAGTAGATGGTCACAGCTGGGATTTGTTTCCTGAGTTTTTCCCACTGTGCAATGACTGACCTGGGCAGCCTCATGCCTGCTCTGTGCCCATCGCTAAATCTGTGGATGTTCAGGATCAAGGTGATAGTGCAGGTGTGCTGAGCACGGGCTGGGCAAACAGAAGACACTCAATACATACTGACTTCATGATAATTATGTACTCAGCTTGGAAGGAAGCTAGACCACGCCCTACCCAGGAGTTCTAGAATCAGAGGAAGTGTGTGAAAGAGTGTGAGGACATGGAGCAACTTGTCCTGGTGGGCTTCCAGGAGGAGGCATGCTGGTGTGAAAGGAAGAGGGGCCGATGAATAGCAGAAGGCAGGTGGAAAAGGCCTCACAGAACCAAACAGCACAATGGGATGAATATGCCACCCCAGCAGATCCGAAGCCACCAACATCACAGATGGCAGAGTTTACTGAGAATACCTTTCTCACGCCTCAGCTATTAGCTCTCTGCTCCCCCACTCCCCCAGATTAAGAAACCAAGGCACAGAGAGGGTAGGAGACTTGTTTGGGCTCACACAGCAAGGCAAAGTGGGTAGAAGAAGGATTTGGGGACATGAGGCCTGCCTGCAAAACTGGACGGCCACTCAAGTTAGACCAAGGTCACTCTGCTAGGTGACATGCAGGGTCATTGCTCTTTCTTGCTGTCCTGCCTCTGTCTGTGTTGGTCATTTAGCATACTTGACAGGCTCCTGAGGTACTTGAAGCTGTACCTCTGGATTGTGGGGTAGCCCTCCTTTGGGGACTGTCACCAACAGCACATATAGCAGACTGACCTTTTCTCCAACCTGACCCTGATCCCAGCTGCTGGTGTCAGCCGCAAAACTTTTGGTCCAAATGCAGCCTCTTCTCTCTTTTTATCAAAGGAGCTATCAGCATCAGATTAAAGGGAACAAAGTTGTCGCCTAACCCACCCCCACCCCACTCCACCTCATACAGCTAAACACAGACCTGACAATTTTTAGAGGGACTGCAGCAAACAGTCCATGCTGGGACCAGTGCAGATGTTGCTGTTTTCTTCTGCTCTGCTGGGAGATGGTATTCATTTAGCAAGTGGTGCCTGGACAGGGATTCTCCCAATTGCTGCTCCTTCCCAAAGGCAGGCAGCCCTTGAGGAGCCCCAGGGCAGCTGGCTTCACTCCCAGAGAGGTCCCGGGCAGGAGCAAGTGCCAGGGAGGCTTGTGTGGAAGGAAATGGAGGGTAGGTATGAGCAGTTTTGCCAGGGCATCTTCCATGGTGACCCCTGACCTGGTCCCTCTGCCATTTCTGCTTCTGTGGTGAATGGTGACCATACGAGGGCTGGAGTTCACACTGCCTGCCATACTGGGGAGCAGGCTTTAGAGTCCCCAGATGCCCCCACAGCTTGGCCTTCTTCAGGGTGGTCTTTGCTCTAGCTGACCTCTGCCCTGCCCTGGAACTGACCAGCCTGAACTTGGTCATGCCCTAGTTGCCAACCTGTAGGCAGGTGCAGGGGATGGAGGAACAAGTTCAATGGCACACTGGGGAGAGTCAGCAAAATCACAGCTCTTCCAGCTGACTCCCATGATGGTGGTGGGATCTGGAATTAAGCCCAAGTAAGCAACAGCGCATGGTGCTTGCCTGTGACCCAGACTTGGCCCTGAGCAGCTGGAGAACACACAGGGAGGAGGAAGGTAGATCTTTAGCACTCAAGCTAACAACCCAGATGCTTCAAAACCACCAGTCCAAGTTCACTGAAGGGAATGAATGTCATGGCTCAGCCACACTGCCCCTGTTCTCTTAACTGGGGTCACAGGAAAGCCCCCAGGAAATGTCTCGGTTTCCGTCACATGTATGTGAACAGCAGGCGTGGGGACAGGAGGCAGAAGGAGCGGCCATGTTACAGGACAGGATGGTCAACTTGTCTCAGTGTGTCTGAGACCCTCCTGGTCTTGGAATGATATGCTGTACCTCAAGATCATCCCAGTTTTAAACCAGGGTGCACTCAGTCCACAGTAAACTACAACCACTGACCAGTCTCTGTAGGAGGCGGAGCAATGAGTCACAACGCACAGAACTTAGCTGAGTCCCAACAGTAACAATAAAGAAACTAAAAATCTCAAAACACAACGAATCCCAGACACAGAGATTGCACCTGGACACTGGATAGAAAGAAACTAGTGCTACTTGGGGTGGGACTGTGATCCCAGTCCTCAAGATGGTAACACTGTGGTTGTGTGTTCACAGGCGCTAAGAGACTCACAGGCACAACAGTGACTTGGATCTGCTCACCGCACCCAGGGCTGGGGGGCAGGTAGCCCCATGTGATCAACCAGATTCACCTGGTTCATCAGTTTAAACATCTAAAAGTAAAAATAATAAAGTTGTTTATAATAAAAGAAGGGAAGAGGGAAAAGAGGAGAAAGAGGAAAGGAAGGAGGAATGGAAGAAGAGAGGGAAGAAAGGAAGATGGAAGGATAGAGGGATGGAGGATGGAATAGGGATAGAGGAAGGAGGATGGAGGATGGAGGAGGGATGGAAGGATAGAGGGATGGAGGATGGAATAGGGACAGAGGAGGGATGGAGGATGGAGGATGGAGGAGGGATGGAAGGATAGAGGAATGGAGGATGGATAGAATAGGGATGGAGGATGGACTAGGGGCAGAGGAAGGAGGATGGAGGAGGGATGGAAGGATAGAGGGATGGAAAGATAGAGGGATGGAGGATGGAATAGGGACAGAGGAAGGAGGATGGAGGATGGAGGAGGGATGGAAGGATAGAGGGCTGGAGGATGGAATAGGGACAGAGGAGGGATGGAGGATGGATAGAATAGGGATGGAGGATGGCAGAGGGATGGAGGAGGGGATGGCGGGATGGAGGAGGGATGGAAGGATGGAGTATGGAGGAGGGAGATAGGATGAAGGAGGGGGAAGGAAGAATGGAGGAAAAGAGGGATACACAGGAGAAGGGAGGATTACAGGAAGATACACACTCTGAGCCACACTTGATCACTCAAAATTTAGAAGTCTTATTTAGAAGGTAGGCTGGTAAGCTTTTTCTGAGAAGGGCCAGAGAGCAACTATTTTCAGCACTTTGGCCCATATGGTCTCTGTTACAGGTGCTGAACTTTGCCCTTATCCTATGAAACAGTGGAGACAATATGCATGGCTGTGTTCCAATAAAGCTTTATTATTTATAAAGACAGACAGTCCCAGAATTCAGCCTACAGTCTGTAATTTTCCAACTCCTGATCTAGAAGTTTCTCTACTGATTCAGCTCCATAGCTTTTTTGCTGTTGTGCTCAGGATGGTCATTCAGCCTCTCTGAGGTAGTTTGCTTCTGGGTAAAATCGTACCAACAACACTCTTGGCTAGTACTGATGGGGCATACCTGTAATCCCAGCACTGGGGAGGTGGAGGCAGGTGGATTAGGAATTTAAAGCCAGCCTGGGCTACAAAGTGAGTTTGAGGTCAATCTGGGCAACACAAGACCCCCCTTTCTTAAGAAATAAACAGAGCAACCCTATATCCAGTCAGGACTAACAGCAGAGGAATGGAGAGTCTGGCCTCGGGTCAACGTGGATGGGCCTCTACAAACAGCAGGTGACGTGGCCATTGATCTGCACGCCTGGGTAGAATGTTCTGTTCAGTGCTTAGAAAAGCATCTGGCATGTAGGAGAAGCCCAATAAATATTTGCCGAAATGATGAACGATTATGTCTGTGCCCAGCCAGCGAGAAAACATGGCTGCCTTCCCGCTGCCCCAAAGCAGCAGCCTGAAAGAGGAAGAACTTCAGGTGTAGGGTCACTCCTTCTGGCTGGGAGGTGTTTGTCTGTGACACTAACTTCCCAAGAGGCTGTGCAGCATAAGGCCAAGTCTCTAAAGCATCAAGAATGTGTCAAGGAGTGACAGGTCAACTGTCCCTCCAAGGTCTGACCAGGGACAGGACCTTGGGTTGGAAAAGACTTGGGGCTGGGTTGGTGGGGCAGCTTTGTGTCTAATCTTGGCTGCTGTCTTGTTTGGATTGGAAATAAACTTGGTCATTGGGGCAGAGTTCCTTGGTGTGTGTGCCTTGGCACAGCTAATCACATACAAAAATGAAACAGATAGTCTTAGAACTCGTATCCAGTGGGCAAGAGTGATGGCTCAGTGGTTTGATTCCCAGCACCCCCATGGCACCTAACAACCATCATAACTCCAGTTGTCAGGAGTGTGGTCTTTATTTTTTAAAAGATTTATTTTATTTTTGTGTATATGTGTGTGGGTAAGTGTATATGTGTGCTAGTGCCTGAGAAGTCAGTCTAGAAGAGGGCATCAGATTCCCTAGAGTTGGAGTTACAGATAATTGTGGGAACTGAACTCAAGTCCACTGTAAGAGCAGTATGTAATCCTTTCTCTCTCTCTCTCTTTCTCTCTCTCTCTCTCTCTCTCT
>NW_008350324.1:5937258-5959966 GCF_000622305.1 Nannospalax galili
TCTCCTTCTTCTTTAGGTCTTTTTGAGACAGGATCTCCCTGTAGCCCCAGCTGGCCTGGAACTCACTATGTAGACCAGGCTGGCCTTGAACTTGCAGAGATCCTCCTGCCTCTGCCTCCTGAGTGCTAAAGGCATACACTACCATGCCTGGCTTGCAATACATGCTCTTAAGCATTGAGCCATCTCTCCAGTCCTATTCTTTTTAAAAATATTTTATTATTTTTATTTTATGTGTATGAGTGTATTGCCTGCATGTGTGCTGGGATTAAAGGAATGCACCACTCTACCTGGCCTCTTTTTTTAAAAAAATGTTATTATTTTATGTGTAAGAGTGTTTGCCTGCATGTACATATGTCACTATATGTGTATACTGTCCATGGAGGTCAGAAGATGGCATCAGAACCTCTTAAACTGGAGTTACAGATAGTTAGCTGCCATGTGGGTGCTGGAAACCGAATCTGGGTCCTCTGCAAGAGCAGTCAGTGCTCTCAACTGCTGAGCCATCTCTATAGCCCCCAATGGAACTTTTGTTTACATCTTTTTTCAGAAAGGGTCTTACTCTGTATCCCAGGCTGGCCTGGAGCTTACTACATAGCCCAGGCTGGCCTCACACTCAGAATCATTCTTCTGCTTTACTCTCTGGGGTACTGGGATCACAGGCCCGAGTCACCACAGCTGGCCATCACAACTGTCAATCTCTGCCCGAGTGCTTCCATGGGGCTGGGTGCCATCCAGTTGCTGCCATGGCAGAGGTGCATCATGTCTGTCATTCTCCACTGATAGTCTCCCCTTCCTTTCTTTCCTCCAGGGAGTGACACCCCCAAAGCCTTCAGAAAGCTGCAGGGGAGGCCCCTGTGGGAATCCTCCAGGAGGAAGGGGAAGAGGGAACAATGTGGGGATTGAGGGTCCATCAGAAACACTCATCCAAATGTCCAGAAGCTTCTATGTCAGGCAGACACAATCAATATGAGGCTGACAGAGTGGAGGACAAGGCCCTGCTCTGCACAGTCCCTCTTCCCTCTGACGTAACTAACCTCTGCATGACAGCTGGCTGTACCAGGCTGATCAGCCCATGCTGGCCTCAAGCTGAGACAGAGACATTCATCATTTTGGGAGCCTGAACTCAGACCAGGCTTTAGATGCTTCTAGATTCTCAGTGAGGTGAACCTGGGAGCTCAGGGGTGGAGGGGGGCAGGGGGAGGGTGCTTCCACATAGAAAGTGCCCGAAGCTGAGAAAGCCAGTCTGTGAGAAGGGCAGAGGCAGAATCTCACTGTGTACCTGCTAGGGACATGCCTGCCTTGGTTCTGGACAGTTCTGGCTTGCTTTGTCCTGCCCTCTGGGAGCCCATTTGTGTTTTCTCACATCTCTGGGTTTGAATCCTAGCTCCACCACTAGCTGGGGGACCGAGAGCATGCCATCTCTGTCAGCCTCAACTTCTTCACCTGTAAAATGGGCAGCATACCAATGTCCCCTCACAGGACCAACAGCCAAGAAATGAAACACCAGTCAGCGCTTCTAGCACACTGTGGACGCCATGATGTGATGGATCTTTGTGTGCAAGCTTACCCTCGGGGATCTCTGCTGCCTTCACTGAGAATGAACTCCAGCTGTGTCTGCTCTTGCTACCTCCCAATTGGGGCGCCTCTATGATACATCCAGAGAGGATGCATCATTTCACTGGAGCCAGGAATGGGACCTGGGTAGAGAGAGAATGCAGGCGAGCCTGGCCCTGCTGTTTCCCCACCTCAGTCACCACCAAAAGCAACAGGTAAGACAGAGAGTGGAGGAGCCAGCCTCTGCCTCTCAGAAACAAAACAAGGTGAGAGAGGGAACGAGATGGAAAGATCTACCAGTCAGGAGATCACAGACAGCCTTTTTCACTGACGAACTTTGCTTCTGCTGTCCCTGGGGCCAGGTGTGGAATCCTTCCCAGGCTGAGATGAGGGAAGGGTCCTGCTCACTGCTGCCTACTGATGTATCATTAATTTCTTTTTGTTTCCTGCTGAGGCACACACCCGGCTCAAGGTGAGAGAATATGCCAGGCTGGGCTCCAACGATTGATAGATTGCATTTCTTCACAGGGTCCGTTTCATGCTTGGTGACTCCGCAGCAAAGCAATTATCACCATGGAATGCATAATGACCTAATTAATAACTAATGTCAGCTCGGCCTCTGAGCCATGCTTATACCTTAGCATGCCAGAGTTTTTTTCTTTTAAACATTCAGAGAGAAAAATATTATTATAATTGACTGGTTAAATTGTTAAAGTGCCCTGGCCCTGTGGACAGGGTAGTAGGAAGCATACAAGGCCTGGAATAAAGTGAGAGAATCTGCCACCAGCGGGCTCGGCAATATGACCCTACTCAGTGTGTGGGTGTTTCTCTGCCTGAAAATAGAACCATTTTTCAGTGCATGCATGTGTGTAAAAACTAAGGCTGAGAAACTCCTCTTTGATGCTGTATCCTCAAGCTCTGACACATAGTATATGCTTAATAAATCATGGTTAAAGGCCAGGGCTGCCAGTTAGCATCAGCTGAGTGGCTTGGGGCAGCTTACCTATCCTCTCTGTGCCTTGTCTCGTGTATATTATAAAATGTTGACAATAACAATCTAGCTTACAGGTGAGTCATGGGGAATAATGAATTGGGATCTACAGAACACTCAGAATGTTGCCTAGAACACAGAAACACCTAGAAACATGGCTGTCAGTCTTACCATGTGTCAATCAATGTTCACTTAATAAATGCCCACTGAGTCCCTGCTATGTGGGGTTCATGGGGAGCACAGGAGTCTACAGGGTGTGTACCATCCTTAGGTAAGTAGGACAAGAGGGATTTGAATAGTTAGGCAAACAGAGGCATAAGGAGGAATTGTGCAGGGCCCTGTGAAAGGGACAGGGAGGAGTGAGGAAAGCTGGAGGGTCACAGGGACTTCGTGTGTGTGTGTGTGTGTGTGTGTGTGTGTATGGGTGTATGGCACGTGACCAGAGCTCTGGAGGAATCATAGGTAGCAGCCATGTCTGGAGCCATCTCTGGCTGTCACTGAGGTGGGTGCTATGGGGATAGCCCAGCCATGCTGTTGAACACCTTCCCAGGAAGAGGAAAGCCCAGGACAAAGACCTTTCCGGTCAAGACCCTGTGTGTGGTGGACAAACCACATGGCAAGAGGCCAGCAGGCAGTAGGTGGAGCAGGAGCAAAGGCCCTGATAGGGCCTGATAGGGTGCCTAGGGGTTTGGATTTCATTCCAGGAGCTTCTGGAAATTAGGGAGGATTGTAATTGGGGGGAGGAGCAGGCCCTGTGCTGTCAGCCCTTGAAGAGACTGTGTGGGATGCTGGCAAGAGACAATCTGGGATGCAGAGGGGCCAACTGTGTGGTTTTCAGGAGCAGTAGGTGAAAGGAGAAATGCCCATCACCTGGGGGCACCGGTGAGCATTTGGAGCATGCCAAGGCTCCTGGAAGGATCCTTGCAGGACACGTGGACATTTACTAGGGAAGGAAAACCTTTTCTGGGGAAGGGAACAGAATGTGTAAAGGCTCAGGAGCCTGGCATCACCGCTCTGTCTTGTGTGATTCAGGGCCAAGCTGGTTGGTGTGGGTACGACACAGTGACCCTTGATGGCCTTGGATGCTGAGGAAGGTTTTTGTGGCTTTTAGGAGACAAAAGGATTCAGACAATTCTTTTAAAAAATTATTAGTATTTGAGACAAGGTCTCATGTATACCTTGGCTGGCCTTGAATCTGAGGATGATCCTGAGCTCCTGGTCTTTCTGCCTCCTAGGTACTGGGATTACAAGCATGTGCTACCAGACTCAGTTTGTGCAGTAACGGGGATCAAACCTAGGCTTTCTATAATCATTAAGGAAAAGAGTAGCAAAGCACAGAGTTAGTGAAGAGCTTGAAAGTACTGGTGGGAGGCAGGTATAGTGTCTGAACTGATAGGGACAGGGACAGGGTTTTATGGGAAGCTCTCTTTCCCTGTCCTTCTCCTTTCCTGAAACAGAGTCTCACTATGCAGTACAGGCCTTAGTTCCCTGAGTATTGTGATGACAGGCATGTGTCACCTCATCCTGCCCTGGCCCTTATCCTGCACTGCTGCCTGGAGGGCACTGCCCCAGCCACTGCCAAGGTTGCTCATGTCATCTGTCTCTGCCTCTGCAAGCTCTGCAGCCCTCACATCTTTAGTGTGATGTACCACCCACTGTCCCCACCTTCATGGTGCCTCTCTGGCCAACAGCGCTCAGAGCTCTCCTATCTTGCCCAAATATGTCTTGGCCTCACCTCTGATCCCACGACACAAGGCAGCCATCCACAGGGGGATAACTCTTCATTTCAGCTTCCTGTGTGAGCACTGACAGGTACCACCATCTCAGTCCTCAGCATAAACCCAAATCTACCAATGACGACAGAATGGGCTTGGAAGTGACTTGTCCAACAGTCAGTGACCAAACTGGGGCTCAAACCCAGGGCTGCCAAGGCCAAGGCCAGTGTTTCTTCTCCCATAGTCTACCCTGCACGTTCCTAATCCTGGCTGGGACTGAACCTCTTCTGGAAAGCCTTCTCTGATTGGCTGCCTAAAAACCAATCAGCCCCTGTTGATGTTTTGGAGATGGCTGCCTTCTACTGCCTTTTTGCATTTGTCTTGGTGGACCTTGGAGCTCCCAGTGGTGGCTCAGCCTCCCTGCTGCACAGAACTTTTCTCTCCCCTTCTCACCCACCACAGAGAAGGACCCACTTTGAATACCCCTCATGCCAGTGCTGCCACCCTCTGGCCCTGGCACATCCCTGGGTTTCACTTCCCTGTCACTTGTCCCAACATACTCCAGGACAGGCTCTGTCCTGTCTCCCACCAGTGTGGAAGTGCAATGTCCCTTGGGGGCCACCAGTTGTGGATGGGGCTGACCTCCTTGGTGTTTCTGTGCCCTGGGGCACAGTGAAGCAGCTGATAGCAGAGGATGCTGGGATGACAGGTGATGCTGGACCCTGAGTAAGTCTGTGCAGCAGAGCTGAGCCCCAAAATTGGCCAGCCCAGACACCACAGAGACCCCATACATACAAAATTGCTACTGCAGGACCTGCTGCTCTGATGAATGTGATAGACCTGGGTTCAAGTCCTGGCTCCTCCACTTCTCAGGCACAGAGTCCATGTCTCAACCCTTCCAAGCCCCAGTCTCTCCTCCATGGAAGAAGCAGCATGGTCCCCATCTGAGGATTGTCTAGAATATTCCACAACATTCTAGATGTCACAGAACCAGCTCTGGGTGTGTTACAAGACAGGGGTGTGGGAACTAGAATGTCCCACCCCTCACTGTGTGTATGTCTCCGAGCTCTATGTCTCGGTCCTTAGGCCTCAGGGCTGGACCCATCTGTTCCAGGCTGGGGGATTGGGCTCTGGTCTCTGCTGGCCTTGGGTGTCATGGGAAGGAACCAGGCTTCTGTGTCCTTGTGCCTGCCACAATGCTGGGTGCAGATTGGGTGCCCTGGAAATACCTGGCCACACAAACAAGTGAATGAATGAATGAGGTTGTGCCATCTCTCACACTCCTTAAAAGCAGAGGTCAATGACTATTTCAGTCAAGTGTCAGAGAGTAAATACATTCAGTTTGGCCTGTACCCTGCTGTGACTGCTCAGTTCTGCCTGCTTCCTGAGACATGGGCACGGGTGTTCCAATAAAACTTTATTTACAAAATGGGCACTGGCCCAGAAACAAGTATACTATTTGCACCTGTCCTCACAGGCATGAGGCTATGCCTGGGGTATTCTATGGCAGCCTGGAGTGGTGGACAAAACACTTTCCCTCTTCTTGCATCGCCAGGATGTAGCTCAGGGTTTTGAGGACCGCTAGGCAGGTTCTGCTGTCCAGCCCCATTCCAGCCCCCAAACAGAGGTTGAAGTTTTAAGAAACTTTGCAATCTGTTTTTTCAAAAACAGATAACCCTAAAAGATTAAGCCATATTTAAGACTCACAATTAGTTTTTAGAAAGTTATTTTAAAGTTAAAAACAATTATGCACATGGGTGTTTGCTTACATGCATGTGAGTGTATCACCTTCATGCCTGGTGTCCGTGGAGTCAAAAGAGGGTGCTGAGTCCCCTGCAACTGGAGTTACAGACAGCTCTGAGTTGCTATGTGGGTGCTGGGAACTGAACCTGGATCCTTTGCAAGAGCAGCAAGTGCTCTTAACCACTGAGCTATCTATCCAGTCACAATTCATTTATTTTAATAATGCAGGCATGGCAGATGTCAGGCTAAGTGAAATAAGGCAGTTTCAGAGAAATCCTCTCACTGTTGGCTCTTATGAGGTCCCCGGAGCTGCAGAATCATGAAGAAAAGGGGGCAGGGTGTGTGTGTGTGGGGGTGCGGGCTCAATAACGTCAGAGCTTGCTTTGAAAGATGGACAAAGTGGGAATGGGTGGCAGTCACAGCTGCCTGAAGTGTGAAGGGGCCTAGTACCAGGGACATGTGCATTTGACGATGGTGAAGATGACCAGTTTCAGCTGGGTCTGCTGGGTGAACGAACACCTGCCGTCCCAGCACTAGGGAGGTGGAGGCAGGAGAATCAAGAGTTTAAGGTCATTCTTGGCTACATAGCCAGTTTGAGGCTAATCTGGGCTACATGAGACCCTGTCTCAAAAATGCAAATAAATTACTATGAGAAAAACTATTTTCAATATGAAAATATGCACAAGACTTTCAGAAAAATGTGAGACTTGGGCCAGTGAGACAGCTCAGTAAGTAAAAGGAATCTGCTATCAAGTTTGATGACCTGAGTTCAATCTCAGGGCCCTTATTGTAGGAGAGAACTGACTCCTTCAAGTTGTCCTTTCACCTCCACATGTGCACTGTAGCATGTTTGTAAATAAATAAATAAATAAATAAATAAATAAATAATAAATGCCAATTTTGTGGTGTGTGCATATTTTGCTATAATAAACAAAAATTGGGGAAACAGGCCACACAGTTAACATCTCTCCCTCCATGCCTGACTACCTTAGACTTCTTGCACTTGTGGGGTCTGGGATACGGATACTCTGTAACGGGGTGAATGTCTAGTCTTTTTCCTGCTCTGTGTCACATTGGGTCCAGCTGCTAGGACACCAACACAGTGCTGTCTGTCCATCTGGCTCTATTCCCGCCTGTCAACCCCGTTGTGGCAGAGGCCCTACAACATAAGCACCTGTGGATGCTTGTAAGAACTGAACCCTATGCCTCACAGGGCACCTGGGGCTGGGCCTGGGTCTTGGCAGTTTTAAAGCTCTCAGAAGACCCTACTGGGCAGTGAGACTGGGGGGCTGGAGCATGAGGCTCAGCAGTCTACCTCTGCATCTTACAATGGTTCACAAAGTGTTTTCCACAGAACCAACCTGTTAGTCCTCCAACCCACCCCCATGAGATCTATAAACAAGGTACGCTTCATAAGGTGCCATCATGCAGTCCAGCCTCCTGTCTCTGGGTCAAGTCAAAGGCAGACACCAATGGGACTTTTTAGGGTGTACTGCATGTGGCCTGGCACCATCAGTACCATCCAGTCCACAGTCAGGTTCCTCTTTACCGTGGTCATTGCCATGTGGTTTCTGACCCCTTTGCTCTGAACTTCCTTTGCTTTTTGCTTTTGTATGGTACTCCTATTGGGTAAATCTTGGCTTCCAGAAACTGTTCTAATCTTTAACTTTGACTACTGAAAGTCTTGAGTCTCCTTCTACATGTGAAGACACGGGGCATGGGGAGAGATGTGACTCCTTGGGGTCATATATCAGCTAGCAGCACCATTGTGTGGAGAGCCTGGCCTGGCTCTGGCTGTGCTCTGTTCTGCTCTGCTCTGAGCTCCCTGGGACAGGCCGGGTTAGGGTCTGGATGTGAAATGTCCTGGAAGGTTCATGTGTTGAAGGTGCAGCAGGGCTCAGAGGTGGGGCCTTGGGAGGTGTGATCAGGTGATCTCATTTGTGGATTCATCCATTGGTGGGTTCATAGCAGAACAGCTTATTAGAGGTGAGGCCTCCTGGAGGAAGCAGGTCACCGGAGCATGTCTCTGAAAGTGTATCTTGTTCCTCAGCTGTTACGGGAGCAGCTCTGCTCCACCATGCCTTCCCACCATGATGCTCTTGGCCTCTGCGCAGGCCAGAAACACAGAACCATGTGACTACCAACTGACACCTTAGAAACCACAAGCCCAGATAATCTTTCCTCCTCTGTTTTTCCTAGGTATCTGTGACAGTGATGGAAAATTTGACCAACAGAGGCTGTGTATTGTCCCCTGTGGTATCCCTAGAGCCCCAATGGGGTCTATACATAGCAGAGGCTTATGGACCTGTTTAATCTTTCCCTTTCTCACCAGGGCCACACCCAACTCCATTACGAGCCTTGAGTATCAGTGAAATGCTTTGTGGGGGTGTCTGCCTATCTCCCAGGAGGCTGCGCACAAGACCAAGATATGTGACTTCAGGGACCAAGCAGCTGGCTCAGCTGATGGCACCCGCCATGCAAGCATGAATTTGATTTCCAGAACCTACATTAAAAAAAAAAGGTGGACTCTGGACTGGATGGTAGCACACACTTGTAATCCCAGCGCCAGCGAGGCAGAGACACGTAGATCCCTGGCATTCACTGGCCAGCCAGCTTAGCCTAAGAAGAGACCTTGTTTTAAAAAAACAAGGTGAATGGCTCCTGAGGAATGACATCTGAGGTTGACGTATAGCCTCTACACAAGTGTACACATGTATACCTGCCCCCAAACACACATACACACACACACACACACACACACACACACACACACACACACAAGCGGTACCTGCAGCTGATCACGCTCGTCTACAGCAGGTGTTAAATCAATGCTGCTGACTGAGGACTGAGTGGAAGGGACATGGAAATGCATTTTGGGAGCTGGTAGAGGGGAGGTCTCTCCTTCACAAGGGAAAGGTGGTGGGAGGTACTGTGACTAACAGGAGGAAGTCAGATGCCTCACCCTGGGAGCCTACAGAGAAGCCAGGCTATGGTCTAGAACATTCTGCCCTGGCAAGAAGCTGTGCAGAATCCAGCAGGCAACAGGCTGAATAATCAGGTCCCAACCATCTTGATCTGGGCAATCTTCCCTACCTCCCTGGGGGACAGGTGCTGTGTGCATCTCCTAATGGGGAAACTGAGGCTCATTGAGGAACCTAGCCATGAGCTGGGCCATGAACCCAGGTCTGTGTGATCCTGGGCTTGGGCCTGCTCTGTTTACCCTGGAAATCAAGCCAGTGATGAGTCTGAGTACCTCCAGCATCTAGCTCTATGCCTGGCACATAGTAGGTGCTCAGTAAGTACTGACTAAGTAGATGAATGTGTAACTGTGTGCTGGGCTTCACATTCCCTGCTGGAGTAGGAGGGCTGCTGTTCCAGTAGTTTCTGCCTCCCCTACTTGACCCAGGAGGCAGCCAGAGGGACACGTACCCTGTGGCCTCATGTGCCCAGTGCCTGCCCCACCTGGTCCTCCAGAGCACAGTCCATTAAAAGGCTTGTAAATGTTCATACATGAGAGTCTAGGCAGGAGTGTAGACTAATTGTTGTTAAATGTTTGGGAATGCTCTCACCATGCGGCCAGAGCGATTGCTCTTTGCTGCCGGGCCAAGCCCATTCCTCTGCCCAGCAGAAAGCTTACAACGCTTGCACAAGGCCAAAAAGCAATTCGTGTCAAAAAAGATCAATAATATAAAAATAAAGCACAAGAATTCTAGTTAAAGGGAACGTCATGTAAATATGTGGTTCACGTCTGTGATTCCAAGATTTAAAAAAAAAAATCAATCAATACTCTTCTTTAGATGATGTTATTGCTAATGAGAAGAACCCGGAACGGCTGCAAATATCTGCTTAACTGGGGGGCAGGCACATTAATAATTTACTTGATAAGACAGAGGGAGCAGGCAAAAGAGGATGGCTGTGGATTCTTAATTTGGTTGTAACACTGAGTGACATTCCCGAGGACATTTGGGTGGGTTCTTAACAACAAATCCAAGGACTCATGGGTGAGTGGGAGGTTCACCCCAGCCAGCAAGGCACTGAGAGGTGACTGTCCACAGGCTGATATCAGAGGAGATGGCTATAGAGGACATGGCATGCTTGTACCTTGGGGGTGATGGGGAGTGGCAGAAGGCCTCCTTGTTTTTGACTCCTGCTGTAGGCAGCACCCTATTTGTTGAGAACTTAGAATGTGCCTCCTTACGTGGCCCTTGAGTTCAAATCTTATTTCTGTATTTGCACTGGGCTTCCCCGTTTGGCACAGGTCTGGTTGAGTGACCAGGCTCTCTCCAGCCCTGACCACCTGTGGATTACAGTGGTTCAGGGGCTCCCTGCAGAATGGAGGGTCTCATCTCTTCCTGGACCCCCTGAATCTTGAGGGATTCATTTAGTCTTCCAAGTGGAGGCCTGTGGTTCCCACTCTCTACATTGTTGGTGGAGTGCTGTGTGGACCTGGGCAAATGCTTTGCCCTCTCTGAGCCTGTTCAAATCTATGAAAGGGGATGATCTAGGATGTGCCTTCCTTGCAGTCTTGAGTGGTGAGGCCTAATTAGCTTCTGTCCTGGTGTGAGTCAGGCTTCGCTGCTGTGGGCTGTATCTGAGCCTCTGTTGGCTCACTTGAGAAATGTGTGTGGGGGGGCTACCTCATAGGGTTCATTGGAGGCACAAGTGTGGTCAGGTCAGCCTCTTCTTTCCCTCTGTGGTCCCTGTGTACTCTCTGCATGGTGGGCTTTTAAGTTATTCAGCTTGTTAGGCTTTCTGTGACTCTACTAGGGACCGTGGTCACCCCCTCAATAAAAGCAGAGGCCAGAAGGTGAAGGTGTCTGCTGCCAAGCCTAAGGGCCTGAGTTTGTTTGCTTTTTGTTTGTCTTTTTTTTTTTGAGACAGGGTCTCCCTGTGGCCCTGGCTGACCTGGAATTGCCTATGGAGACCAGGCTGGTTTCCCTCTCACAGAGATCTGCCTGCCTCTGCCTCCTGAGTACACCACCATGCCCAGCCCAAGACTTGAGTTTGATCCCTGAGATCCACATGGTGGAAGGAGAGACCCAAATCCTGAAAGTTGTCCTTTGATCTTTGGGTATACTCACATATTAAATAAATAAATAAACATAATAAAAATTGTACAAAACAGAAAGGCAGAGGAAGGGGAGTCCCAGCAAGGTTAAGCCAGGCTAGGCTGCGTCTGAGGGCAGAGGCAGGCCAGGACACACTGAGCCTCTCCATCTCACAGGGTGGGGGAAGGGAGCCACTCCAGACTCCTGGGCTCTGACATTCAGGTCCTCTCTACCCTGTCCCTGCTTCAGCTCTAGTCTTGGGCCCTGGATGGATGCTAGCTATCTCCTCTCCAAGACTTAGTTTCCCCCTAAGGGATATCCAAAGACCCTCCCTGGGATAAGAATAATTACTAGAAAGCCAGGCATATAAGGTGTGGGGCCAAAGGGGATGTCTCAGAGAAAGACAGTGGCCACTCTCCACGGCACTCTCTGCAGCTTAAGTGGTAACAGTGGGTATCCAGGATCACGAAAGGCTCCTTTAGAAGGTAGCACTGAGGGTCCTGGCTTTGCTCACTGTCACAGGCTGGCCTGACTCAGGCAGGTCTGACCTGCCACCAAAATGTATATATGAGGAAAGAAGGGCTATCCGGGTCCCTGCTACCTGTAAGTCGGGGCATCAGAGTAGACTGCTGAGCCCATCTGGCTGGGTAAAGTCTGCAGAGAATGTTCTGGAAAGCCATGGGAAACAGGACACCACAACACTTCACTTCCTCAACCAGGGGGTTACTTGAAACCCACATGGCCAGTCGAGTGTCATCACCCATATTTCAGATAGCTCAGAGAGGGTAACTGACAGTCACCCAGGATGACAGGGGTTGACAGGGTCATTCACTTGCTCAACAAACATCTGTGAGGCTCAGGGCTTCCATGGTGGCTGTTAGTCACGTGGGTCTTGGAGCCATTCTTTATCCCATGAGAAGAACTTAGAAGGGGTGTCCCAGATCTCACAACAGCTCGCCCCTCACGTGGATCCCTGCCCAGCTGCCCTGTCCCATCCTCTGGAGCCAGGAGGAGCTTGTGGTCCCATCTACATAGACTTGAGGACTCGGACCAGCTGAGCACTGTGACAGATCCAACCCTGGCTGAAGATGGGGGCTGAGGGAAGATAAGTAGAAGGGGAAGGAGGAAGCCAGAGGAGGGGCACTGCAAATGTGAGTTGTTCCCAAACAGAGAGGCTCAAAACCACCCCTTCGCGCAGTTGCTCACGGTTCTGCAGGGCTCAGCAGAGTCTCGGTGTCTTTCAGAAGGTTGCAGGTGCTACACGGGGCTTGTAGTCAGCAGAGCTTGGCCAGGTCTGGAGTTTGGAGCTCTTGCTCTTGCTCCTTTGGACAGCATTGTGGCCTGGCTTCCTCAGCAGGGTGGGCACCAGTCATCAGGATGTGTCAGGAGGTGGAGTCACCAGATAGGTCCAGGATTACCCTCTGTACTGGCCCCATGTCACTTCTGCCATGGCCTCTTGTGACAGCAGTCCCAAGTCCAAAAGATGGAGGCACAGATGCCATGGCTTGATGAGGGACTTAAGGACACATGCATACAGATAAGGGACGGGACAGATGGCTGTGGCCATCACTGGGACAAGAATGCCAAATTTGGAAAGCAAGTTCAGGCTCTAGGAGAGGACACAAAGCCTCCTAGGGCTCCAGACACCATCCCTGAGAGGGGACTTGGTGCTCAGGCCCACCCTGAGGGCAGGGACAGTGTCTCATCATCTCTGACCCTTCTCTAGGCCTAACAGGAGCCTGACACATACATAGTATGTACAGCTAAGGGCACCTGCAGGGTTGGAGCAGAAAGGGAGCCCTGTTTTCTAGAGTGTACCTCACAGATGACAGATGGGTGGAGGTGACCACTGGATGTGGCCCTGTCTGTGGGCTGACATCAGACTATGACCTGCTGTAGGTACATACCCACTGAATGCATGTACGTATTTGTGTGCATGTGTGATGTATACATGGAGGCCAGAGGACAGCTTCAGCTGCTGGTCCTCAGGTGCTGTCTGCCTTGTGGCATTTTAAGGCACAATCTCTCTCTAGCCTGGAACTCACCAAGCAGGCTAGCCAGTGAGCCCCAGAGATCTACCTCTCTATCTCTACCCGTCCCCAGCCCCCGACCCCCAAGCACTGGGATTACAAGAACGAGTCACCACATCTAGCTTTTTCTTTTTTTCATATGATTTCTAGCATTGAACTCAGATTCTTGTACTTCCAAGGTACTTTATTGGTTGAGCCATCTCTCTCTAGATCCATTAAGTGTTTGTTGAATGAATAAATGATTGTATGAACTTAGTCAACTAAATCATCTCTTGCTAAGTGGCATTTTGGTCCCCTCCCCATGTTTCCAAAAGATGGCCACATGAGCTCCCTCAGACCCTGGGAGGGAGGAGAAAGAAACCCTCAGCCCCAGGCAGCCATATACAGTGCCATGCTGGGAACTGGTGGGGCATGGAACATCTCACTGGCTCTCACAGGCTCCCAGGGAGCTGTCCCTATGCCTAGATCTCTGTGGCTTAGACATGGGAAGTCACTTGCCAAAGTCACGTAAACTTGATCACTGGTGTCAATCTTCTTGGTTTCCAAATTGCTGTGTTCCCATCAGGCCCCGGTGAATGTCTCTGTCCCAGGTCAACCTAAAGGGTTTTGATTCCAAAGGCTGCCTCCCCTTGGAGGTGTGGGAAGCCTCCTGGCAGGGCCCCAGTGGGGCCCTGAGGTCTCCAGAGCTGGCCAGCACACACACTCCCTGGAAAAGTCACCTCACCTCTGATTTAGCAAAACAAAACTTTTAATTTAGATGTTTTCGTCTCTCTGTCTCCAAGTAAAAATAAGTTTAAAATAATGACTGTAATAAATGAAGGTAATTAATTGTGGTTTGTTCCTTTACTGTCTAGTCAGCTTAATTTTACCTTTTCAACTAATAATGAGAAAATAATTTTTGTGCTTGGAGGGTTAATGACATGTAACTGTGAGAACTGCTAATTGCATGTTGCGATCCATCCATCAGCAACCCCATCTGCGAGGCTTGATTATGTTTGCTAAATTATTGCTTTGAATTATCTTTCATAAAGCAACTTTTGTAATTAGCGGGGCTTTTGGCTGGCTCGCTTTCTCTGCACAAGGATCTTCAAACTTTGGTCATTTCAAGCTGACTCTGGGAAGCCACCTTCTCTGGCTGCCTTTTGTGTCCCCAAGTAGAAGGTAAAAACTGCCCTTTAAGCAATCAAGAAGCCTGGATTCACAGCAGGCAGAAAAATGAAAAAGGAAAAAAAAGGGGGTGGGGGGAGCCCCAAATAACCCTTGTTTTGCACATATCAAGGCCAGCAGAGGTGAACTTAGTATAGGCCCACCCTCACCTAGGGGGCTGGGAGGGATGCAGGTGGGGCATGCAGCCAAGGCCACCTTTACTGGGCTGGTTTATGTGACTTGGGAGGTGTTGGTTTCTAGGGGATATTTCTGGGAAGTGATAAACACACCTTTGGGACTCGCAGCTCCAGCCTCTAGCTCACTGCATTGTAGGAGGAAAGAGAGGCAGCAGACAGGAACCCTTGTTAAAAACGATGAAAACGAAGATTGTATTTGGATACTAAACGGCCCACATAAGCAGCTTGTCGTGGGCCATAGAGCCAGGCTGGAGCTCTGACTATAGTTTCTCTCCTTGCAGGCGTGGGGTGGGACTGGCAGCCATCTCGAGGAAAGCAGTGGCTTGGGGTATAAAGTCCAGGTAAACTAGTCTTGTGTGTGTGTGATAGGGCTGGTGAAATCCCCCATAAGAAAATTAACAAAGCTCTTAGGAGATGACCAGCCAAATAGTATCTACATGCCACATCTCAGGGGTGTGGGAAGCAGCCCATCGGCTCCATCTTCCTTTTCAGCTCCCATTAAGATCTTCTCCATCCCAGTTCTTCTTGAGCACCAACTGTGTACCAGACACTGTATGTGGCTGCTTTGTTCTTTGATTCATTTTAGCCTTGTGGGCCGCAGGAAGACAGCTGAGGTTCAGAGCGGTCAAGGAACTTCCTCTAGGCCACACAGCTTGTTGGAGGAGCAGGACTGAGAGTTCAAGCTGGCCCATCCAAATCTGATTTACATATGAGTTCTGTGAGGCTGTGCCTGAGTCTTCTCATCACTGAGTGCATCTAATGTTTAAGTCTTTCTTCTATTGAAAAGGGGCCCAAGTCAGGGCAGCTTTTGATGGGGACAGAAAGCATGCTTCTTTGGATAAAAGCCTTGTGTTAGAGAAGAGGTGGATACCAGCCCCGTGCAGAGGCCAACCAGCCTGTACCGGAGGCCACTGCTGGGAGGAAAAGAATACTCAAGACTTCAAGTGTTTTTAGAATTTTGTGTGCGTGTGTGTGCATGCGCATGTGCGTGTGTGTATGTACACGTGTGTGGATGCCAGATGACAACCTCAAGTGTCCTTCCTCAGTGCCATCCTCACTGATCGATCAGGCCAGAAAGGTGGCTATCAAGCTGCAGGGATCCACCTGCTTCCACCTCCCCAGTGCTGGGGTTACAAGTGTGTGCCACTCCGCCCTGCTTTTTACATGGGTTCTGGGGCTCAAACTTGGATCTTCCTGCTTATGTGGCAAGCACTTTTCCGACTGAACTATCTCCCTCCTTTCCCCTCCACCTTTTTATTGGGATAGTATAGCCTAGGCTGGCCTTGAACTAGTAGTGATCCTCCTGCCTCCACCTCCCAAGAGCTGAGTACCATGCCTAGCTGTACCCAAGGCTTCTAATGTGCAAGGCCATGCTCTGAGCACTCTCTCAGTCTCAACCTTATGAAGAAGGAATATCATCACACAGTTTTCAGAGGAGGACATGGAGGCACAGAGAGGTCAAGTAACCCACAGAAGTTCACACAGCTAGTAAGTGGCAGTGGTGGAATTCCAACCCCAGGTGCTCTTTGTTCTTATGATACTCTGGGAGTGTCAGATGGGCATATCAACTCCTTCTGTGCGTTATCTCTCATTATTCATCCCCAAGCAACACAAGACCAGTAGTATCCTTATTCCCATGGTGCAGCCAGGGAAACCGAGGCTCCAGGAGGTTAGAGGATGCTCTGTCCATACCTACCCCTGGGACAAATGCAGCAGCCATTGCTAACTTTGGAAGCACCCGTGGCTTTAAGGAATGTGCTGCTTGGTGAGTGCAGGAGTTCAAATACCTCCTCTCCTCCACCAGGCCTCTGGGTTTCTCCTGAGCTCAAGGAAGCCCCTGACGTGGGACATTAGAGACAGCCTCCCCTCCTCATCCTGACTCCAGGGTCTTCTCAGCCACTCCCATATCAGTGAGGAGAAAGGACGTTCTCAGACACCTGGCCACAGAACAGACACTAGAACATCCCACCGTCACAAAGGAAGGGCTAGAGGGATGGAAGCTGGTAGCAGCCACTGCCTAAGAGCAAGGGCCAGAGGGGCTGGCAGCAAACACTAGTCAGGGCTCACTCAGAGAGTGGAGGGGAGGCAGAGCTTCCAGGCAGGTTGATCACCACTGAACTCACTAGCAAGGCCACATTGCTGGGGCAGCAGAGCAGAAGACCACCACAGACCTACCACAGACCTCAGATTTCAAAATGGGGAAGCTGAGCCTTGGAGGTGAGGAGATGAGTTCAGGGTCATGAATCTGATACTCAGCCTTGTTGAGAGGGAAGCTGTGTGCACTATGCCCACCCCACCCCAAATCTGTTGCCGTTGTCTCTTACCTCGGCTTGGAAGCTTTTCAACACAGGAGCCACCATCTCTCTGATTTCCTGAAAAAGAGATGAGGCAAGGGTCTAGCACAGCGCAGGCAGGCATCCCAGGACTCCTTACCATTGTTCTCTGGGCCAGTGTGGGGGACCTGTACTATGGTTTCATTAAGGGATGCATACACACACACACACACACACACACACACACACAGACAAACACAGGCGCAAACATGCACACAACAGGTAAAGGCATACATGCCAAGCCAACTCAGGTTAGGGAAAAAAAGTGGCCTGTCCTGCAGGACTTTTCAGAGCCTTTAATGTATCAGCACTGAGAATTTCTGGAGGTGGGGACAGGAAGGGGTGTTTTCTTTTTTCTTTCTTTTTTTAAAAATTTTATTATTTTTACTTTCTGTATATGAGTGTATTGCCTACATGTACGTAAGTGCACTGTGTTGTGCAATGCTTTGGAGGTTAGAAGAGGGCTTTGGATTCCCCTGGAACTGGAGTTAAGGATGGTTCGTAGCCTCCACGTGGGTGCTGGGAATTGAACCCCTGTCCTCTAGCAAGAGCAGTCAGTGTTCTTAACTGCTGAGCCATCTCTCCAGCCCCAGGAAGGGGTGTTTTCTAAATACATACTTTTTTGTCTGTGTGATGCTGTGGATGGATCAGGGCCCTGTACATGCCAGACAAGTGTTCCACCATGAGCTACAACCCTAGCTCTTGGTTCTTTGAGACAAGGACTTGCTATTTAGCTCAAGTTGGCTCTAACTCATGATGCTCTTGCCTCAGCCTTCCAAGTACTGGGACGCCTGTGCCCGCCACTCCCTGCACACAGCTTGGCCAGCCCTGCAGCATAGCTCAAGGGAATTCTAAGCCAAAATGGGGGCTGGAGAGCTGGATTCTTTGTCTCTCAGCACTAGGTGGTCAAAGTCCCCCCATGCAGTCCCTCTGCCCTTCAGGGTGTAGCTTAGGGCTACCTCTTTCATGTGGCTGTCTCCCAGTTGTCCCATAAAGACTACATTTTGCATTTTCTCAAAGGTTCCCTCTATCCTGTCTGTCTTTCCTCACCCCAGCATGTAGTACCTGGTTTCTGAGGACTTGGCTGGGTCCCAGACTAGTCATGCCACACCTGGGTGAAGGGCCTGCTGACACTGGTGAGTGCAGAGGGGGCTTGGCTTTGGCTACCTGCAGCTTTCTCTTCCTGGACCCAGATGTCCTGATTTTCCTAAGTGGTCTTGGGGCTCCCCAGGAGGTATTGGTTCTCTCAGGACTTAACACAGATGTCTTTAGAATTATGTGTCCTAAGGTTTTAACCCTGAAACCTGTGGTTCCTTTAGAAATCCACTGGGGAGCCTTCCCCCAGCCACAATCAGTCACTGTCACAAGAAAACCCTTGTGAGGAGGGACAAAGAGGCACAGGGGTAACAGAGAGGCAGAAGAGGAAGAGGTGGGCTGCGGGCTAGAGAAGCCCAGTACCACAAAGACATGCCCTACTGTTTGCCCCACTCTGGTCCCGCCTAACTCTCCACACTGACTTCTGCTCCTGGAGCTTCTCAGAGTGGCTGCTGTCCTGAGTAAGGTGGGATGTTTGGGAGACACATAGACTGAATGATGATAATGTTAGGAGGCTCAAAGTCTTGGTCTCAAACCCAGATGCAGAGGTGAGGCAGGAAGTGGACAGGAGGGAGGCACCTGAGAACCACAACACTGTCTAATGGGGGGAGTAGCTGGGGACCACAGCAGGAGCCTCCAGGCAGCAGGGTGGACCTAACCACTTCAGAGGACCCTGGAAGTCATTCACAGGAGGAGCTAATGCTGTAACTAAATGTAAAGTTAACCATTTCAGATAAAAAGGACCCTGAATGTATAGAAGGGAGTTCTGAGGTCTAAGGGAGGCTGGTCTGTTCAAAGTCACATGGCAAGCAGGTGACACAGACTTTGAGCCTAGGTCACTAGATGCCCTATACAGGTTCTTTTTGAGACCCCACATTCAAGTGAGGTTAGGGGTTTACATCTGAGGACCAAGGGAGGGGAAGACGTATGGGGGTGACAGGCTAGGGCTAGGTACTCTGGAAGTCCCTCACCATGACCAGGTAGCCATGACAAGGAAGCCGGGCAGAGCCACATCTAGCAGGTGAACTGGGTCCCCCAGATGATGCTCTTAAATAAAGCTGTGGCACGGCTCTTCCATCAGGAGAGATGAGTTCCAAAAATGAGAATTTTCAGAGCTGTGACTATAATAGGAGAGGAAACTTAGCCCTTCTAATTACATAATTGCATAATTATGCAGTATTAAAAATTATGTAAGTCAAACTCACAGGCTGAAAACCTGGCCTGGATTTCTCATATCACCCTAGGGCTCCCATGTGGACCAGGAGTTGAGGTTAAGTCCACCATACTTGAGGAAAGAGGATGAAACAGAAGGTCTGAGAGGGTCTCAGAGATGGGGGAAGGCTGGGGATGTGGCTCAGTTGTCAGAGTGCTTGCCTAGCATGCATGAGGCCCTGGCTTCCACCCCTGGCACCACATAGACTGTGTGTGGAAGTCATCCCAGCACATGAGGGGTAGAGGTAGTAAGATCAGAAGTTCAAGGTTATCCTCAGCTATGTAAGGGGTTCAAGGCCAGCCTGAGGTATAGGACACCCTGTCTCAAAGAAACAAAAACAAAACAAGGAGGGTTGAACCCCCTTGTCACCAAGACGCGAGCTGTTTGTGAAACCAAAGCCCTCGCTTGGCCTTGCAGGAGATACTCTGCCTTTCCATGAACATCTAACAACTTTCTAGACTTGCCTTGTGAACAAAGTCTAGCTAGATCCTCATCTCCTCTCTTGCCTGGGAGAGCCACAGCCGACTATGACCTAATTATGGGATTTTACAGCTAAGATCCTGGGGCTGATGGGACAGCTGGGTTTTCTTTTCTGGGCCTGCCCACTTCTGACTCCCCAAAGTTAGTCCCTTGCCCACCAGCAAGAGCCACAGGAGCCATGGGGGGAGCTGACAGCAGCTATGGCTGGCAGATCAAGGTTTCAGGCCAGATGACAGCCCCTGCCCACCCCTTGGTCCAGGATACACAAGCAGAGGGAGGCACCATATACCATCCACTACCTGTCAGAAGGGGCTGGTGGGGTGTGAGGTCCGACCCCAATCTGTTTCTCATACTCTAAGTGTGTCCCAATCCTGTCAAAGTGAGGGATGGCTCAAGGGTCATATTTTTCCTATTTCTGTTTACTTTAATCATGTTCAAAGTTTTTTTTTTTTTTTTTAAATTTGAGAAGTCACAGGATAGGGAAGGGCTTATGGCAGCAGTAAAATAAAATTCTCACATTCACCCCAGTGAAGAAGACAGGTTTGGGCTGATCTGTTCCTCTGAAGTAGAGGGAGTGGGCTTTCCAGTGCCTGGGCACTGCGAGCTGTGGACCAAGGCTGGGGTCTGGAATCCCAGGGGGAGGGGAGGAGCAGGTGTATCGAGTGGCAGATGGGCAGTGGAGAAGGGCTTATGGCAGCAGTAAAATAAAATTCTCACATTCACCCCAGTGAAGAAGACAGGTTTGGGCTGATCTGTTCCTCTGAAGTAGAGGGAGTGGGCTTTCCAGTGCCTGGGCACTGCGAGCTGTGGACCAAGGCTGGGGTCTGGAATCCCAGGGGGAGGGGAGGAGCAGGTGTATCGAGTGGCAGATGGGCAGTGGAGGCTGTGCGAGGTCGGCTGTGTCTCCCAGACCCAATGCAAGAGCAAAAGAAGAATTTTGGCCAAATCGTCTTTGTTACCAAATGCCAATCATTTCACCCAAGATTCAGACTTCGAGGGACAACCCTTGCTTCCTGGAGTCCTGGGGAAGACCAAGCAAGGTACAGGAGCTTTGGGTCCAACTCCATGATGACAGCCCTGCTGCACTGTGAAGCGCCAACAGGACAGGGCTGTGATTTTTCTTGGTGGTTAATTAGCTTCTTTTCTTGTTAGTCACTTATGTCTACAGTTTTCAAAATATAGCTTGAACAGAGGGAAAAAAAAGATGCATTCCTACAGAGTTAATTCCATAACAGCAGATATACTCTACCTCAGGTACATTTTTCTTAAATTCCCGGCGGAGTTCAATTAAATGTTTACGAGAATGTTCACTTTCCTCCTGCCGTGCAGACAGCTCCGAAGCGACGGAATTAAGCTCCTTCTGGAGAGAGAGAGAGAGAGAGAGAGAGAGAGAGAGAGAGAGAGAGAAAGGTTTGTCCCCACTTTTCTTTCTTCTTTTAAGACATGCTCTCACTGTGTAGCCCTGACTGTCCTGGAATTTGCTATATCAACCAGGCTGGCCTCAGACTCACAGAGATCCACCTGTCTCTGCCTCCCGAGTGCTGGGATTAAAGGTGTGCACTACCACAACCCCTGCTTTCCCTCTTAAATTATTGTGCTACATAGTACTCTAAACAAGTTTTCATAACTTCTAAGGCTGAGAAAAGATAAGATATTGACTCCCAGCACAGATGAATAATTAAAAACTGTGAATGAAGCAAAAAAGATTTCCAGGACAGCTTTTTTTTTCTCCTTAGGAGTTGGGCCAGATCAATAATCCCCCATAAAGTTGAGTGGCGGCTTCCCCCCATCTTCCCCCACCTCTTAAATTTCTAAAGGAGCAATGGCATAAGCCTGTCAGTAACTGGGGAAAACATCTCCAAGTCATGTCAAAATAGTAAAGCGTGGCATGCTGTATGGGCATATTACAGCAAAGAGAGTGCTGCCGACAGCTTCCATACATCAGAGGCAGGAGCCGTTCCAACTGCAGTTCTCTCCCTTAAAGGTTCATAAATATGCCTCTTAAGATATAGATGGCTTTTTAATTCCAGTAGATTTTGGAGAAATGAAGGTGCCAATGAGAAGCATGCTGACCTGGCATGCACTCTGTAGTAAATTACCAAAGTGTTGCTTCCAGCCTAAGGGATGCTTCCCGGAACCCTCCTGGACTGAACTGAAAGGCACCTGGCCTGACTGTGCACAGTGGAGAGTCAGACAAGGGCTTAACCACACAGTACCAGAGATGGAAGAAAAGAGGAAGCGGATGGGGTGGGGTGATGTCTGTTGGTGGTATGTGTGTGTTTGATTGTCCCTCTAGAAGCTTCCTTTACTGTATAGGAGGCAGTTCCACAGGAGGAGTACAATTGCCATGAGTCTCATTTGCATAATTCAAGGAATTCTGTGTTTCTGTGGCTATGATTCTGGCACTGGCTGGAGATGGGCTTTCCCCCCTTTTTTCTCTCTGAACTATAACTCGAGGAGCCCTTCTGTATATATCACTTATTATATTTGCAGCAATCAAGCCCCATAATTTCCTAAATCCAGTGGTGCAATAAATTTCTGCAATCAGATTTATTAAAAACACACACGCAGATGCTGGGAACGTATTCCAGGGCGAACTCTTTAATCTAACATATGTATGATGAGGCGCGGCATCGCACTGAAAGACCCCATTTGTCACCACTAATACACATTAGTCTTGCACATACAATGAAACCCTTTCACCATTAGATAATGAAATAAAAGCACTATTAACCCGCTGCAAAGCCTTCTCCCTCTAAGAGACGAAATGCATCTAATTGTCTTGTGTCATATCTTAAGAGTCTGCTTGCTGGCAATTTACCGCAGCGCTGTAAACCCGGTTCCCCAAATCTGTGAGGACAGTCTCTGGCCTCTGGAGCACTTTCAGAGCAATTCGGGAGGTAATTTCTATTTCTAGAAAAATGTCTAACCTTTGTGGAAAATCATGAAACTGGCCAGAAGAGGCACAAAAGTCACCGTTTAAAACAGAGGCTCGGGAAGGGTGCTCTCCAGGGTTCTGAAGCAGACTCTGGCTTGAGCACAGGGCAGGGTCATCTGGGGGTTTCCAACCTGACAGTCAGGTGGAACTTTGAGCCAAGTGAAGAGCAAAATATTATGAGGAGGTGGGGGCTGGGGAGAGGGAGGGAGGGAGGGAGGGAGAGAG